>NW_007378342.1:0-22614 GCF_000475195.1 Diaphorina citri | reverse complement strand
CCGTTATTTTCTTGTAGTTGTCGGTCGTTGCCCGCCTTTATTATGCAACTTATGTGATTAAAAGGGGTACGAAGTGAATCAATACATTGCAACCGGCACCAACCCATAGGTCTAACCCACTGGTAGACCCGTAAAACTGGACATGGTGTTAACTTGGTTCTGAAGGACGGCCCGATCACACTACCACCATTCGACTTCTCCCGCATTTCTCTTAAAACTAAGTTAAGACCCCCTCTGTAAAACTATAGAATGAATTCTGTTTTATTATTATTATTTATATTTTGAATGGGTTTTAAGCGGTACTCATGACGACCTAGGGCCCTTCCCTAAACATCCATCCTTGCCATTGTGAAGTACGGCATGGTCGGTAAACAGCTCTATTAAGATAGTCAAAAAGGTTCCTGTATGGTCTGTCAAATGCGCTTGGCCCTTTTAATAGTGCAGTATATAAGTCATAGTTAACGTAACGTTCCCGCCCAAATAGTTATGGGGTTTGTATATAATTTCTCATGTTTGTAAATATTCCAATAAGAAGTTCTCTTCAACTAGGTATTTCATCATTTCCCAGGCATCTACAAGCTGGTATTAAATCACAAAAAGATGGCGATCTCAAAAGAAATCATGGCCACGAAAATTCTACCCTTTCTCATGCCTTTGGTGATAGAAAATAGCCTGTCTCTAAACCAGTTCAATTCGCTGGTAGCTGTCATTAAAGATATGGTGAACAGAGTTGAGGCAGAACATCGAACCAAGCTGGAACAGTTGAATTCGATAGCACAGGAACAGAAGTAAGTCCCGTAGGAATTATCCAGCCATAGCCCAAAAAACGACTCGTCCGACTTCGGTGTGCAAGTTAGTCCCAAAAATTTTGTATTTTTGTAAATTGTGTACATACCTACAATGTTTGTATTCAATAAGACAATCAAAATTGAATTAAATTGAAAATCTAAGAGAGAAACGATCTTTTACCAATATTTGGTTTGTCATTTGACACAATATATTGAATCAGACATGATGCTCTACATAAAATTATAATATAAATTTGATTGGTATCATTTTCATCTCCATTTCAGATCTCTGGATATGAGTGCAGCCAGTGTCGGTGTTGAATCTAAACCTCCCACATCTACTTCATCTGTAGGTCTGGATCAGTTATTCGGGAAGTCTGGCCCGTCGTCACCTCAGTCCAATAATTTCCCCGGTGCAAACCATTCCAATGGATTTTCAGGATCTCTTTCTTTTGAAGAAAAACACAGGTGAGTCAAAACAAACGTCCATTACCACAACCAAGATTTTGAGTGTATGGAGGCAATAATTAAAGTAAATATCCTTCCCCCCAGCAGTAGGGTAGTACGCTGTGGTCAAATTCTCAAATACTATTAAGGACGAAATTCCGCACCCCGACTGGGATTGAGCCCACGCCCTCCTATTTACCAGACGAGCGTCTTGACCACTACACTCAAGGATAGGATTATTTCTGCTCAAAAATCTTACAACGACCGTTCTTTTTTGCAGGATTATAAATGAGAAAGAAGCTCACATACGCTTTCAGCAGGAACCCAAGATAAATCTGAGTTCAAAACCTGTGACCAACAAAAGTAACAACCTACTTGACGATGAACTGAAGAAAATGTCTCTGGCACAACTAGATCGAGTTCAAACTTCAATAACATCCCCTCCATCTCAACAGCCTGGTATGGTGACTCCTGCTTATAATCCTGTGACCAACAAAAGTAACAACCTACTTGACGATGAACTGAAGAAAATGTCTCTGGCACAACTAGATCGAGTTCAAACTTCAATAATATCCCCTCCATCTCAACAGCCTGGTATGGTGACTCCTGCTTATAACATGGTTGCCAGTATTCCTATGAATACGTTCATGTATTGCCTCAGTGTTTCCAACAGCTTCTCAGAGCAACCCTGAAATGAGAAAAATAGATTGTACCTTATTCATCCTGTTGAAATAGGGCTAAAAATTCCTCTAAGCCTAGCAGTCTAAACAATGTATCCAGGTTTTCCAGTCAGCTCTGTTTTGCCATTTGTTTCGTATTAGCCCATAAGTCTTTGGGTCTAATGGGCTAATAGGGCCATTAGATTAGCCCTATCAGCCCAGGGCTGATCTATGTTGGCGTAGCCCCACACAACAGCCTATAATAGAAAGAAATACCAACTATGGATGCAGCTATTTCAACTTACATCATGATAAATCGAAGGCGAAATGGGCATGGAATATGCAACTTTGGTGACTGTTTTGCACACTTCTGTGGTTGCAGAACAACAACTCAGGGGTATATTGTAACTGGAGGGCGTCGAACTGATGGCTAAACCAAGAGCGTCTTTCTCTGGCTTGTTGTTGAAAGTGCTCTCTGCCCAGTCAGAGGGTCCGTTGGCCCCACAACATCTCAACTGAAATCAAACAAGACGTTTTATGAGTGAAAAATATCCAAAATCATCCCCCATTCGAACAACATGTCTATTTCAGATATGATCCCAGAACCAGGAGTAAATGAAAAAGAACCGTTCATTCCCAATATCTAACGATTCATTTTACCAGAAACCTTGATTTAAAAAAAAATCGAAAGTGGAAGGTAACAATCTTCAAAAAGTAGGTAAGTAGTGTGTATCACCAACTATCTCTGAGGTGTTCTTTGCATTTTGTTTATAGGCAATAATATGTATAATGGGAAAACTATTAAAGGTGTGTCCAAACACAGTCGACAGGCCGTCGGTCCACATCGATCAATGGCCGTCAACTACATGTGGACACACCTTTAGATACCTAGTATTGGAAATAAGTACAAAACAAGTCCAAGTATCTTCTTCTTTTTCTTCGCCTTTTCCCGTGTACAGACGGGGTCGGCGTGTTCTTCTTCAGCCTCTCAATCAGCCCTAACTAGGGTGATTGCTTTGGGCTGATATTTGGTTTTGGCTACAAATTTTACGAGCAGATGGCAGATGCTCTTCGCACTCAACCTTTGCTATTTCTTTAGCAAGGGGAATTCAGGCTGGTATACTCCCTATTTAAAGTCCTCCAGCCAGACTAAGCTGCTCTACTCCCTGTTTAATGTCCCACAGCCAGAAATAACTAGAAAAAATGTTCACGAAAATAAATAATAATAAAAACAAATCATTACCCCTTCTTGAATTGAATCAAAGGTGAACGTTCTGGATGAGATAACGCCATATTCATGTCGTACTGTAGACGCTACGTTACTTCGGATCAGAGACTCCAGCTGATCTAGGTTGGCGTAGCCCCACACAACGGCCGAGATTTGCGCCACCAGAACGATGAGAAGAAAACAGAAGAACTGAAACGGAAAGGAAAGACAAACATAAGGCTGAGGAAAAAGTAGGGAAAAAGATAGGTAGGACATGGATTTTTTTTATTGTACGTAGGATGTACCCAAGAACCCAAGTATACTTATTATTATACTTGGGTATTATCAAGAATCTCAAAGTTCTTTAGCAAGGGGAATTCAGGCTGGTATACTCCCTATTTAAAGTCCTCCAGCCAGACTAAGCTGCTCTACTCCCTGTTTAATGTCCCACAGCCAGAAATAACTAGAAAAAATGTTCACGAAAATAAATAATAATAAAAACAAATCATTACCCCTTCTTGAATTGAATCAAAGGTGAACGTTCTGGATGAGATAACGCCATATTCATGTCGTACTGTAGACGCTACGTTACTTCGGATCAGAGACTCCAGCTGATCTAGGTTGGCGTAGCCCCACACAACGGCCGAGATTTGGGCCACCAGAACGATGAGAAGAAAACAGAAGAACTGAAACGGAAAGGAAAGAACATAAATAGTATTTTTAAAAAATCTGGACCGATTGCAATACTTTCTCATTACTAGTATAGCTTCGCTACAATGTAGTAATAGTAAGTAAAAAAAAAATCTAACGCTTCACCGTTAAATCCCTGGTGTAGTTGGGTATTCTAAATCTAAATCCCCGGTGTATTTCGTTTAAAAGTGTAAGTTATGGGTAGCTACTTTCTATTACAAAAAGTATAGCAAAGCTATCCTATGTAATGAGGAGGTATTGCAATCGGTCCAAATTTTCAAAATCGGGAAATGGGTGAAAATATCCGTTTTAGGCTTCCCTCATTTTATCAAAATCGGACAAACTGCTCTAGAGAGAGACAAAGTGCATCATTCTACCTGTACCTATTCCATCTTTGTAAAGAACACAGTATAAAGAGAAAGGGGAAGGAAGGAGGGACTGACGGGGAGGAGGGGAAAAGGCTGAGGAAGAAGTTGGGAAAAAGATAGGTAGAACATGGATTTTTTTTTATTATTGTATGTAGGATGTACCTATACTTATTATTATACTTGGGTATTATCAAGAATCTCAAAGGTCACCTTTTATGATGCTAAACCTAACACAACACACCCTTCGTTTATCATAATGAAAAATAACTCTTTTATCTTTTCCAATGTCTCTCCCTCCCTCTCCCCCCCTCCTCCCTCTCTTCTTCACACTCATTTATTTTTCTTCCCAGGGTGTAAGGAAAAATTTATGAAAGAAAGCATGACCTACTTTGAACTATTATTCCTTGACTCAATAAAAAGGATGAACAATACATCTTTCACAATGCTGCTAAGTAGGTAGGTTGAGACAGCTTAAAGGCTAACAAATGTCAAGCCTTCTTGTTTTCTCTCTTCCCTTATACACTGTGTTCAGAAAGGCCCAGGCCACCCTTTTAACTTTTTTACTGTTCACCCTGGGTAGTTGAATTTTTGCATAGGTACGACAGCCCTTGATTATGATGGAAAAAAATTTGAGGTACTCAAAGTTTTGGAGATCCTCCCAGGGGCGGCCCCAGGGAGGTCAACTTTAAAATCTTAAATGAGACCTTCTTATTTGTGATAAATCATATCAAAAAGGCCTTAAAACGTAGTACCTACTCTAGTACAAGTTCAAGCTTGATCCAACAACCAGGCTGGAGGGCCTATTTAATTTTTCATTTTTCAATGATCTTCAGTCCAATATGTTCTTGGAATTGATTTTTTCTGCCTGATATCTTACCAAAGTCAATGTGTTTCTTGATTCTCTATAAGCACCACAACACCCCAAGAATCCCACTATGAAGAGAAGTAGACCCACACTGAGTAACAAATATACTCCAGCATAGTAATTGCTCTCATCTTGAGCCATTCGTACATAGAATGTTGGATCGGTTAGCATCCATAGGGATAAGACCAAGATGAGAAGTCCAGTCAGCTGAAAGCAAAGTGAAGAGAAAGGGGTTAAGACTAATGGCAGTGCCAAAAAGTGAGTTTAAACTTAGGGCACTTGTGCAGAAGTCACGTCCGTGGAATATTGCTACCAAAGAAACTGGTACAAATGAGCAGTGACCAGTGTTATTATAGGGTTAGATTAAACATAAGAAGGAGTTTTCACAATTAGAGCAGTGATTAGTGTTATTATAGGTTAAATACAAAAAAGAGCTTTTCTTTTCCATGGACGTGACTTCTGCATAATTAGAAAGCATGACCTACTTTGAACTATTATTCCTTGACTCAATAAAAAGGATGAACAATACATCTTTCACAATGCTGCTAAGTAGGTAGATTGAGACAGCTTAAAGGCTAACAAATGTCAAGCCTTCTTGTTTTCTCTCTTCCCTTATACACTGTGTTCATAAAGGCCCAGGCCACCCTTTTAACTTTTTTACTGTTCACCCTGGGTAGTTGAATTTTTGCATAGGTATGACAGCCCTTGATTATGATGGAAAAAATTTTGAGGTAATCCAAGGGGCAGCCCCAGGGAGGTCAACTTTTAAATCTTAAATGAGACCCTCCTATTTGTGATAAATCATATCAAAGGCCTTACTTAAAACGTAGTATCTACTCCAGTTACTAGTACAAGTTCAAGCTTGATCCAAAACCAAGGCTGGAGTTAGGGCCTATTCAATTTTTTCATTTTTCAATGTACGTTCGAGCAGTTCAAATTTCTAATGCAACCTGCAGGCACTTGCAATCAAAAAAGATAAATGAAGAAAACCATTTCAGATACTAGTGCTTACTAAACGATTTCATAAAACGAAATCCTAAACTGGCAATATGTATAAGTAAAATCTACGTAAAAAAGAAGAAAAAATCAACTAATGCATCAATGAAGTTTCAGCTACTAATCTAGGGACACTTTGATTTGTTCTTTTGTACTGAATGTTATGTTCTTAAAATATAAAACAAAATGAAACTTTCCGTATGCATCGGAAGAAGGATTATTGATATAAATTTTAAATGCTTGCATTGACGCAAGCATATATCTTTCTGTAAATGCTACTGACTGAACAAAAATGCATCCTTATGGATAAAAAAAAGGCGTTCAAGTTATTGCAATGGCAAATTAAAATAATAGAAATTTTAAATGCTTGCATTGACGCAAGCATATATCTTTCTGTAAATGCTACTGACTGAACAAAAATGCATCCTTATGGATAAAAAAAGGCGTTCAAGTTATTGCAATGGCAAATTAAAATAATATCAAAAAAAGTCTAACTTAAAAACTACAACCTATCTAACTAAAACAACATTCAAAAGAATATTAGAAGTTACAATAGTAACCTGAGAGATTGATCTATTTTATGTATTGTTCTAAAATAGAAATATAAAAAGTAAAAATCTTTTCCTATTTTAAATAATATTTCGGCGGCTTGCTATAGCTAAATCCCAAATATTCGTTGTTCATGAGTGGGAAGAGTATTTCGTGCGCTTGATAATGGAAATGATGGAAAAAGTGTTGCAAAGGTACAAAAGGTCAATCCCAATGGGATTCAAATTATCCCGAAGATATCCGTTGACCCATCTGAAAATGAACCTTTAGAAACGGGCTGTAATTAATATCAAAGTGGTCTTCCTCATGGGATCTACACAGATGTAGACCTCAGAATAAAGTATGATTGAACAAAAGTTGACTTCAAATGTGTAGTACATTTCTAGGGTGTATCATGCCTAATAATTCACCAGGTATAGGGTTAATTCTCAAAAAGTTGACTTGAAAAAGTTCACACTGGATCACAAACAACAGGTTGGGTAGAAGATCTCCTCTAGGGGAAAAAAGCCATAAAAATAATAATAAAAAAATGTTAGGTACCTTATACTTAAAGGGGGGAAAAAAGATCTCTACCCTCAAACAGCCCTAGAGAATCATGGGGTAAGTGTGTCAGACAATAACTAAGAGGGTTCATTTATTATCATTGCTCAAGGCTCAAAAGAAACAAATGTGAGAGGGAAATCAATCTCACTATTCTCACTACAATAATTTTGGTATCCAGATGTGAGAAAAAGGTTTTGTTTTATTGGGGCCGAGCCCACAAATAATTTAGAAGGGAGTGTTAATAATTTTGTTACCCTAGTGAAGTCTTTCCTACAGAGTTTTTGTATAGAGGTTGTAAAATGTTAGATGTTAGCTAGGGGATTTCTAATTCTACTGAAATATGAATGTGTAATACATTGGGCTCTATTACATATTCCTGTACAAGTTATCTACTTGCAAATGACAAAGACTGAAAAATTCCCAAATGTATGAGTTAAATTATGAATTATTATATTCGGCTCTGAATTTATAATAATTTTGCAAAAATATTTGTAATGTCCAACAACCTAGTTATCTGACTATGAGGATTTTCAGGTCAAGTTAACTTACCCAGAATATCAGATTCATCAGGAACACCAGGTATTTTACCAAAAGATAACATCCTTTCAAAGCCATGTTAACTGGTTGAATTTAAACTGATAAGTCAGATCCAGATGAATTTTCAGACTAGGTACCTAAAGCTAGGTATTTTCCACTATAATCCACAGTCCAACTTGAACTTCATCGCTGAACATTTTTTTCTGACTGTTCAGTTCTTATACCTGTCCGGTACATGGACTGAACAGCATAGAATTAGCGAACACAAGAGTCCTAGAAATTCAACGAGTCCAATGGTTGCCAGTATTCCTATGAATACGTTCATGTATTGCCTCAGTGTTTCCAACAGCTTCTCAGAGCAACCCTGAAATGAGAAAAATATATTGTACCTTATTCATCCTGTTGAAATAGGGCTAAAAATTCCTCTGAGCCTAGCAGTCTAAAAAATGTATCCAGGTTTTCCAGTCAGCTCTGTTTTTTGAACTTCATGAGAGAAAGCAAAGTTCTACTAGACATTTGAAACTTATCAAACACTTGACTCAAAAGGTCTTTTAAACTTTCTTATAAGAGGTAGGTTGGTTGCTTTCAAATTGATAAAAAGAAACTCTGTTAAATAAATAAAAGAACCATAAATTTAATTAATATCTATTCAATTAAATATTTATTTAAAGTTAAAAGTTTGAACTTTTTACAAAAAATTGTAAATAAAAGTCAACGTTGACAAAAAATAAACAGAAAACGTCACTTGAAATCACGAACAAGCTAGCTTCACGCGTCAACTTCAAATGTTGGTGATGGTGAAGTGAGCAACCCGCTGCGCTGCGCTGATAGGATCACGATCGCTATAGTTCTTCCCTCAAGAGATGGGACACTTTGTTGTTTCTAATAAATCTTTTGAATCTTTGCTTGGAATCTTAATAGGTAAGTAGCTTTAAAGTTTTAAACTATTGCTCTGACCACTGGCGTAGATCTCAGCCCCCCATCTTCCCTGGTGCGAGGGGCCGCGGGCATTTAAGAGGCCGGTCGACTAACGACTATGTTTGGACACACCTTTATTTAACACGTAAAGACCAGCGAGTTGATAACATAGGTAGTATAAGAATTTCACAACTGCTTCTGCTTCTGAATAGCTCGTAAATTATATCCCATTAAACTTTCAGTCTCGGGTGTCGGTAATTTTCGATCAATATTTTGTGTAGGTAGAAAGAGACTGCCACCTTCTGAAGGAACGTACCGACCATGTTCAGCCATTCAGCACAGGAATCTTACCTACTTCTTGTCCTTGAAATAATGATGTTAGGATTTCAGAATTCAAATCACCCATCACCCGTGATCCCACCCACGTTTCTTGACGGATGTGGTACATCCTCTGCTACACGATACTGAATAGATAGGTACCTATAATATATTGGATTATTGGCTTTTCATGGTACATTTACGGTATGGACGATATTGACTATAAATCAGGGCTGAATTTAGAGGGTTGGAGCCAAGGCCTCCCCTTCGACCAATTTTTGCTCCCAAATATAGGCATCTCCACACACAGTAGACCGGCCATCGATCGACGTCGACTGAACCGTAGAGATAGGGATTGATCTCCGATTTAATCGAAGATCGATTTCTTGAGATCGATTCTTTAGGTGAGATCGATCTGATGGATCGATTTTTAGCCTTCCGATTCGAATCGATTCAAAAGATCGATATTTTACTCGAGATCGAACATCACTGCTGAACCGTACACACTGCCTCGACAACATACGACTAGATTCATCTCATCGATAGATATCGAACGACGGCCGGTCGACTATGTTTAGACACACCTTAACACTATTGATTGGCCTGTAATTCCAAGCATCCACCTCCCCAATAAGCCACTCTACGAATTCTCTCCCCCCTAGCTGAAATCTTGGATACGGGCCTGCTATAGGATACCTTATGGCTCATATGTTATTAGTTATTAGTTATTACTTATGCATTTTGATATGCTCACGTTGCAGTACATTGCGTGGGGACGTAAATCCTCTAATAATGCAACTAGGTACATAGATAGCAGGCACGTACCTACTCGCACCTATAGGTAAATGTGTTTTTGCTTAGCTTCTAAATCATGATGATAAGATGTGAAGTATGGACTAACGCAGGGAAGGGAGGGAGGTAGGGAGAGGAGAGGAGAGAGAGAGGAGAGAGAGAGAGAGAGAGAGGGTAAACAGGAAGTTATAATGTCGAGTAAAGAAAATAATATAAAGAGATGTATGGAATTGAACTGAATAAAGAGGTTTGATGGAGCTCTCTGTAAAAGCGAAGGTCTTATCGTTCCAAAATCGAAGAGAGGAGGACAGGATAGGAGAAAGCCAGTCGTTCCGAGAACGAACCTAGATAAAGTTCGGTCCGATCGGGAATCGAACTCGCGACCTAACGCTTACAATGCAGGCGCGCTACCCTCTGAGCTGACTAGGTAATAGCAACATATTATACATACCTATATATCATTCTGAAAGACATCTTTTTTCCAGTCGCGACTGTGTGTACACTGTACACAGCTTCGTACGAGATAAGTAGGTAGGTTGAGACAGCTTAAAGGCTAACAAATGTCAAGCCTTCTTGTTTTCTCTCTTCCCTTATACACTGTGTTCAGAAAGGCCCAGGCCACCCTTTTAACTTTTTTACTGTTCACCCTGGGTAGTTGAATTTTTGCATAGGTACGACAGCCCTTGATTATGATGGAAAAAAATTTGAGGTACTCAAAGTTTTGGAGATCCTCCCAGGGGCGGCCCCAGGGAGGTCAACTTTAAAATCTTAAATGAGACCTTCTTATTTGTGATAAATCATATCAAAAAGGCCTTAAAACGTAGTACCTACTCTAGTACAAGTTCAAGCTTGATCCAACAACCAGGCTGGAGGGCCTATTTAATTTTTCATTTTTCAATGATCTTCAGTCCAATATGTTCTTGGAATTGATTTTTTCTGCCTGATATCTTACCAAAGTCAATGTGTTTCTTGATTCTCTATAAGCACCACAACACCCCAAGAATCCCACTATGAAGAGAAGTAGACCCACACTGAGTAACAAATATACTCCAGCATAGTAATTGCTCTCATCTTGAGCCATTCGTACATAGAATGTTGGATCGGTTAGCATCCATAGGGATAAGACCAAGATGAGAAGTCCAGTCAGCTGAAAGCAAAGTGAGAGAAAGGGGTTAAGACTAATGGCAGGGCCAAAAAGTGAGTTTAAACTTAGGGTAAGTACTTGTGCAGAAGTCACGTCCGTGGAATATTGCTACCAAAGGAACTAACCCTTTAGTTATCTAGAAGAGCCCTAGACTTCTTACGAAGGCCAGGGTTCTTTTAGGACTGATTTCTTTGACTTCTTTAGGTGTTATATGATCATCCTTGAGAAGTAATTAATGGAGTTCTGTTTAGTTTTTTTGACGTGCCTACAGGATACTTAAAGCACCCTGTAAACCATGCTTAGAGAATATCCTGTAGGCAAAAAAAACATCAATTATCCAAGTTTTTTTCAAGCTTCAAAGTTTATAAAGAGGGGACTCTTCATGAACACGCTGTATAAATATTCTCTATGCAGATTAATTACTCGAGACCTGAGGTTAACTTGACACGTCTGATGTTGGGCGACTTTCATTCTATGTTGAGGTCAAATACTGAATCCATGGGGTAGTAATGTGTAGGTTCAATGAGATTAGAAGCTCGTTTTGTAAGACGAGTACCAATATCTAGATTTACGGAGGTTTAAGAGTTGCGTTTCTAATGTTATTATTGAGGCGATATTTGTGAATGTGAAGAGAGAATGTGATAATATGAATGTCAGAGGAACTGATGGTCTGTCATGTATGAAGTATTTATTTATATTATCACAAAAGTCTGAATTCAGCAAAAATACCTTCCAAGAACACAGGAAAACATGGAAATAAAATACTCGCCAAGTTAAAATAACATTTAGTTAAATAAATGAATTTGTGTATATTCGAAGCCAATAACGCCAAGACTTTTCAAAACAGAAAAACAATTAAAAATAAATTTATGGAATTGAATAACAATGTAATAGAGTTAAACTATATCTAAATAGGCATCATAATTGAAATAGGTATGTGTAATAAAATTTATTTGAGTGGTACAATAAGTTTACGCAGTAAAGGTAAGTACCTATTCCTTTAATTTTGTAAGAATAACCATAAAAAGGAAAATATTGTCTATGAACAATAATTGCACCTAAAATATTTCTTGAAGTAATTTCGACACACGATATTTAAGTATCTACCTATACTTATTTAAGAAGATACCAATAAATAATATATGAGTATATATTCTAGCTATGAAGAAAAATAAAAATAAAATTGGTGTTAAATAGACACTTGGAGGTACCTATGTTACTCCCTAAAACTACATTCAAAGGTTGTTATATGAAGAAATATGTAGAATGTAACAGTAGGTTAATCTGCAAGAGGGATAAAACAAAAATAGAAAGTAAAAACATTAAGTAGGTATCAATATTGAATGCAATATGTAGAATAACGAGTAAAATATACGAAAAATATAAAATAAATGTACAACAAAAATGAAAGAAAAAACATGTAGTGAAGAATGCAAACAATTTAAATGCTTCGGAGTAAATTTCACAATGAAAACCTAATAAAAAAATGCCTTACAATCATTGAAGAAAATAATAAATGGGTTACAAAATAGAATAAAATTTTTGACTAAGGGGAACACCATGTCCTTACTGAAAAAGTAAGCTAACTTACATAACTAAGTACAAACTTTCATTAATTCAGGGATCACAAGAATTTGTCCAAATTTCTAGCATCTGTTTCTACTGATAATGTCCGAGGGTAAATGTAAAAAATACAAATGCACGCATGCGAACCAAGATAAAATATTATTTGATAAATAATAGACACTTTCATCACACAAGATTCTATTCCATACCTCGGCTGGGATTGAACCCACGCCCTCCTGTTTACCAGGCGAGCGCCTTGACCACTACACCACCGAGGCAGGTTTTTCTTCGCCTTTTTCTTCGCCTTTTCCCGAGCCTCTCAATCAGCCCTAACTAGGGTGATTACTTTGGGCTGACATTTGGTTTCGGCTACAAATTTTACGAGTGGATGCCCTTCGCACTCAACCTTTCCTATTTCTTTACCAAGGGAAATTCAGGCTGGTAAACTCCCTGTCTAAAGTCCCCCGGCCAGACTAAGCTGGTCTACTCCCTGTTTAACGTCCCCCAGTCAGACAAACTCCCTGTTTAACGTACCCCAGTCAGACAAACAGTTTCACATTAAAATGTTTAATTTAATACTGCTTTTTTCTTCCTCCAATAGCCTTTTCCTAGCGTAATATTAGTTCTAAATTTCTAATATTGGTTCTAAATTTTTTAGTAGAAAATATTCTTCTTACCTGTCTGAGGGAGGTGGCAATACAATCACAGCCCGTATCCCCACCGCCAATGACGATCACGTTCTTGTCCTTGGCGGAAATTGGCGACACGTTCTCATTACCCATCTGTTTCTTCTGCCAGGACTCGAGGAATGACATGGCGAAGTAGATGCCAGAAATCAGTCCTAAAAGAACCCTGGCCTTCGTAAGAAGTCTAGGGCTCTTCTAGATAACTAAAGGGAAAGTCACAAAAAATCTAACCAGGTCGCAGTTACATAGGGCGGTTATTATAGCCGATGGCCCCACTTATACCAATACCTAACAATTTCAAGCCTCTCGCGAAAATTTCTCAAGTTAATCACATGTGATTTGTTCCCTAAACATGTGTAAAAAAAATGAGGAGGGGAACCACTTTATGAACACGCTGATTATTTGGGTACTGCGTGGACCCCGGGACAAGACATGGGAGCATTGTAATCTATGCCTGAGGCAAATGAAGCATAAAGTGTCTAATGAACTTGTATTGCCTACGTACGGAATAATTTACCATGGCTCACCTGACTTCCCGCTAAGTCACTGGGGATATTGAATTTCATAAATCAACTTGCATGAAACTCTTTTGGCCTCGTATTAAGCTGTGTACAGTGTACACACAGTCGCGACTGGAAAAAAGATGTCTTTCAGAATGATATATGTAATATGTTGCTATTACCTAGTCAGCTCGGAGGGTAGCGCGCCTGCCTTGTAAGCGTTAGGTCGCGAGTTCGATTCCCGATCGGACCGAACTTTATCTAGGTTCGTTCTCGGAACGGGTAGTAGCCCACTGCTGGAGTAAAGGGACTTTTCAGTCCTATTCGAGCAGTATAAATAAGCACTATTATTATTATTATTATTATATTACGCCAACCCTAGGAAAAGGTTAGGAGGAAGAAGAAAGCAGTACAATATTAAGCTGAATATTATAATGTAAAACAGTGGAGCGGAGAACTTACCATTTGTTTAATACAAATTTATATAGCTTTTCAGAAGTACATATTTCTCTCTCTTCCTCCCTCCCCCTCCTCCTTCTTTTCCTCCCCCTCTTCCTCTCGCTGTGTTTTATCTACATATTTATATTTCATCATTCCATAGCATAAGAAAAGATGTAAAATCATCACAGCTCTACAGTTCAATTAATTCAATCCACGTATTTATTACCAGCGAGTTAAAATACATGGACTTTGTTTATAAAACGATTATAAAAATTTCAAATTTCGACAAGCTTCTTGACTTCTTCATCAATATATGCTCCTAAAATATTTAACAAATAAGAAAAGATGTAAAATCATCACAGCTCTACAGTTCAATTAATTCAATCCACGTATTTATTACCAGCGAGTTAAAATACATGGACTGTGTTTATAAAACGATTATAAAAATTTCAAAATTCGACAAGCTTCTTGACTTCTTCATCAATGTATGCTCCTAAAACATTTAACTCGAAACTAACACAAGGGATATTTTTAGCTCCATAGATTGTAATTAGTGTCTATCGAAAATAACATGTGTTAGCAGACATGTTAGAATAATTATCTTGTAATTTATGTTTTTGCTGCTGCTCATGTTTTTGAGGCGTGTGTTACTCTCTCCTTTACATTGTCTTCCATGCTGAACCCTTCTTGTTGCTTGTTTTGATCAGGGATTACTTTTTTTTGTATGTGGATTTTTAACGTCGGGTCAATGACTTGCTTCTTCGGGTTTGAGTCCCTATTTGAGGGGGGGGGGGATATTGCCGATTTTCGAAAACTTTATACCTGTATTGAGGGGGGGGGGGGATATTGCCGATTTTCGAAAACTTTATACCTGTACGAGTATAATATAAAGGCTGTCCATTGTTCAAGCCTTTGTCCATTGATACTTTTGACCAACACCCTATTAGGAAGGTCTCTGTAAAATTTCAGCTATCTTTTAACTCGTAAAATCTAGTCTAAGTAGTTTTCTTGATATGCTATAGGTAGCAAGAAACTGTACTTGTCTTGAGCCTCCCGTCCCTTCTACATTTCTCGTGTTTATATTTAGCATAATGTTTATTTTATCAACTCGGTTCCTGCTTCCTATTTTAATGTTTTTTTTTTCAAATAAAAAATAAAAATAAAAAAAAAATGAAAAAATAATAATAAAACAACAAACAACTCACCTTGTTCAGTTGATGTGCCGCTCCGAGCCCAGACGGACCTGAGCCCACAATGGCAACCTTTTTTCCCGTCCTCAGAGTGGGAATTTCGGGCTTAATCCACCCCTGCTCAAATGCATGATCTATGATGGCACACTCGATATTCTTAATGGTAACTGCAGGCTCGTTAATACCGAGTACACAGGCACCTTCACACGGTGCTGGGCAAACACGGCCAGTGAATTCTGAAATGAGACCAAGATTTTGAATCATCAGAACTTTATTTTAGAGAATTTACGGTGAATTTCACCAGTATTTTTTCAGTCCTTAGAAGTCCTGTTAAGCTAACAACCTGTTAAGTTCCATTTGATTTGTATAGGCTTAACAGGGCTGTTGAGCTAACAGGCTGTTAGAAGCTAAGAAGAAGGCTGGTGAAACCTTTAAGGCCAGCCACACACTATCGGGTAGACCTAACAGGTACACGTGATCAGGTCCGCATGTCAGGTTTACTTGATACCTTATGATCACACACACGCAGTATCACGCAGACCTGACAGGCGGACCTGATCACGTGCACCTCTCAGTTCTACCTGATAGCGAGTAGCTAGCCTAATACCTGATAGTGAGCACTGGCCTTAGGGTTAGGTGGTAGAGAACCGGTTTTGGCTATAACAAAAATTGTACGAGTGGATGCCCTTGGCACTCAACCTTTCCTATATCTTCAGCAAGGGTAATTTCCGGCTCGTTACCTTCATGGTTAAAGTCCCCCAAACCAGACTCAGCTGGTCTCCTTCCTGTTTAAAGTCCCCCAGCCAGACTAAAGGGAAATCAAACCCGGGACTTTCTGCACGGTAATCTCTACTCACCTCTTCTGCCAGCATGAACAAATAGTTGATCACATGCTCCGGCTTGCCGGCAAACTTCTTCCGCAGTTCCGGATCTTGGGTGGCAATACCCACCGGGCAAGTATTCAGATGACATTTCCTCATCATCGTACAGCCCATGGTAATCAGGGGAGCGGTACTCAGACCGATTTCGTCTGCTCCCAGCAGGGCTGCCACTACAACGTCGAAACCTGAAATCAAGTAAAGAAAGGAATAGTTATTTGAAAATTGACAGACATCTGGCAACCTTTGCTCCAAGACACAGTACTACCTACTTGAGTTCTAATTCTTCTTTTAAAGAATAAATGTTAATGAACAAAACAGAAATCTGTGCCCAATATTTACTGACCTTATCTAATGTTGACGCACTAAAATGAATAAAAGAGAGGGAGAGCGAAAGAAAAAGAAAGGAAGGAAGAAAGAACGAAAGAAATGGAGAGAGAGAGAGAGAGAGAGAGGAGAGAGAGAGAGAGAGAGGCAGTAAGGACAAAACGTTTAAAAAATAAGCAAAAAAAAAAAGAAAGGAGTGAAAGAAGAATGCCCATCATACCTGTTCTAATTTGACCATCCGCTTGCAGGACTACCCGAGATCTCAGATTGTTGAGCGCCAATACTTGATGGGTTTCAGCCACTCCCAGTTCCCACGGGAGACCTGCGTTCTTAATCCCGGTCCAGGAACTTGCCCCTGTACCTCCGTCGTGACCGGAGATGACAATGTGTTCAGCCTTACCCTGCGGGGGGAAACAAAGTCAAAGGTGTTAGAAGGTTCACACATTACTGGACTAATTTTTCCTATTTGGTTTAATCTGTGATGTCGTTAACGTCTTAGGCCAGCCACACACTATCAGGTAGACCTGAGACCTGATGAGCACACGCACTATCAGGGTACGGCTGAAAAGGTCCGACTGTCAGGTCTACCTGATAGTGAATGGCTGACCTTAGACGACTTCAATCAATAGTTTCCAAGCTAAGTTAAATCTGTGATCTCCAATAATGGTTTGCTCCCGAGATGGTTTCAAAGACTAGTTATTCTTTCATTAGTAAAGCTATTTTTTAGTTCACAAGGAAAAATCTTAATTTTTTGTTGTAATAAAGATATATTTTCGGAGTTTTAACTTCAGATTTGGATTTTTCACAACTTTTCAGTAGGAATCCACCTTTTATTAATATTTTTTACCCAAATGCAACCGTTCTATTCTTACCTTGGCTACACCAGACGCTACAACTCCCACACCCACTTCGGACACCAATTTGACCGAGATACGAGCGTTGGGGTTGGCACACTTCAAATCGTAAATCAACTCCGCCAGATCTTCAATCGAGTAGATATCGTGATGAGGAGGAGGCGAAATGAGACCTACGCCAGGAACCGAGTGCCGAGTGGACGCAATGTCCTTGGTTACCTGGAAAACAAGAAGAGGTCCTTAGAATAGAATTTAACTTATCCTGGCAGAATGAACCAACATCAGTGGTGAAGTGGCCCGTTCCTACTTGCCGTTCGGAAAAAAATCGTGTCGTGTGTAAATGGAATCACTCTCATTTAAATTACATTGCCTACAAGGACATTTTGTGTCGTTCGGGAGAAAAAAATCGTGTCGTGTGTAGTGGGAACACTCTGATTTAAATTGCATTGCCTACAGAACATTCGGGAAAAAATCGGATGGAACTCGCGACGGGTAACGCGGCTTTAGGGGAAACTTTTCAGGTACTGCGGTAATACATATCAGGCTCTAAGCAACTTTGTTTTTTTTTTTCCTAAAGGATTCGAACCCGCGTTCTACCGCATACCAGACGAGTTCCCTCCTTACCTTATATCCAGGCAGTTCTCCTCCTTCGCCAGGTTTAGCTCCTTGTGCCATTTTGATTTGCAAGTCATCAGCATGTGCCAAATAGGAACTGGTCACGCCAAATCTTCCAGAAGCCACCTGTAAATAAACACATGTAAATGAACTTCCAGAATCTTAGAAGAGTATCCTAATCTAAATGGTCTAACCGGGAGACCATAAACGGGGAAAAGATCTGTGAATAAAGAACTCAAGAAACAATAAGTTTTAGGATAAAGTTTGCCCTGTTTCATTATAGGAACATTTTCAAAATCGTCGAGTGAAGCTTAGACCTCACTTTGTTCGGTAAGTCAGTTACCTGTTTGATAGCAGATCTCTGGTTTTCGTCGCCACTGCTTAGGTATCGTTCCGGATTTTCTCCTCCTTCTCCTGTGTTGGATTTGGCTCCGATCTTGTTCATAGCTTTCGCGAGAGTTGTGTGCGCTTCGATCGAGATTGATCCGAAACTCATAGCGCCTGAAAATATCAATTAGCACGATAACTAGATGTTAAAGGACTACTGTAACATAGTATTCCTAATTTAAGCAATCTCTGTGGCCGGAGTGGGTATCACAGTTGACTTGCACACCGGAGGTCCCAGGTTCAATTCCCGGCGGGTCGAAGTTTTTTCGGCTCTGTGCTTGGAGTTCGGGGTAAACTCAGCCTCATGAGGACAATTAAATAGCTACTTTAATCGCGTAGCGACCAGTGGCAGCATTACAAGTCAAAGAAACGAGCGATTATAAATATGATGGTTGAGTAAATGAAAGACGTGTAATACTGAGAACTCACAAAGTTGTGAAGAGGCTATTGCTTTAGCACACATAATTCATGATTTATTTGTATCCTTAATTTAACACCTTGTTATTACTGCCAAGATATAGGACCCTTTTGTCAAATAGTTTGACCAAGGTCTTAGAAAAAAAATGCACTTTCGCAAGTGGCAAAGTCATACCTGTGGCAAATCGTTTGACTATCTCTGCTGCTGGTTCCACTTCCGATATGTCCACGGGTTTATCATGAGTGACAAAGTCCAGCTGCCCTCGCAGAGTTGAATACTTGACGCTTTCCATGTTGGACTCTCGGAACCGATCGTAAGCGTTCTTGTTGTTGTTCGAAGCAGCTTCCTGGAAATCGGTGGAAAAAGGTTTGGAAATTAGCCCAGTTATGGATTTATAAAAATAATAATAATAGTGCTTATTTATACTGCTCGCATAGGACTGAAAAGTCCCTTTACTCCTGCAGTAGGCTACTACTATTATTGTGGTCAAATTCTCAAATTATATTGAGGATAAAATTCCATACCTCGGCTCGGATTGAACCCACGCCCTCCCGTTTATCAGGCGAGCGCCTTGACCACTACACCACCGAGGCAGGTGTAGTGGTCGTGCATTCTAAGTGTGTGGTTGTGCATTTGATCCAATGTTAAGTAATATGGAACAAGCTAGACGTAAGGTAACGGATAAGTGTGTGTGGACCTTTACTCTGTCATATTTAGATACTTACACATTAGTGTACACAAATTATAGGAACGCATCAATGATTTTCTCACTTTACTCGACCGTTTTTAAAAGTTTTAAAATATAAATAGCCCGGTTTTGTCCGATCAGTAGTAATTTTCTAAAAAGAGTACATTTTGTACTTTTGCAGTGGCGTAGCGTGGTTTAAAGTCAAGTGTAAGGCGTGTAGGACAGGTGGGGGGCCCAAGGATCCAAACTCTAAGGGGGGGGGTGGATGCTCCAAATTTTCAAAGGGTTTTCAAAGGGCGATTGGTTGGCCTACAGTACAGGAGAAAAATTAAGCTCGAAGGTAGGGGAAGGGGTCCTCTTGGGGGGACCAGCGGCCTCCCTGACCCCAATTTTTTGGAGTCTGATGTACCTATTTAAGGGTGTTTGAGTAAATTTTGAGTGTATGGCCGCCATACACGCCCTACATGGACGCTACGCCACTGAAATCCCTAGTTGTATTTTGGCTCGTAGGTATTCGTACAAAAATCTAGTACTATATCCGCTGAGCTACTTGTTGATTTTGATTATCTTGCGGAGTTGCCTTTTGACACTACTTCTAACTATGCACCTAACTTCTAACTAGCATAAATCCCACCTGGTTATTTTAATCGACTTCTGGAAAATAAAGCACATTAAAATTGCATTTTGTCTTGTGATAAGGACGATAAGGTCTAAAATTTCCCAGGTGCTCCAGGTGAAAATGTACACTGCTGATTATAAATTAACCTGTGAACACCTGAAATTATATTATCTAAAATTTAATCTTCTCGTGATTTCTATGTACAGTTCATTGAAACACTGGTAGCCTAGTTAGCTTGGATGTCTGCCTTGTGGAAGCGCTAGGTCGCGGGGTTCGATTCCCGAGGCCGATTTTATCATAAACAGATGAGGTTCATTCTCGGAACGGCTTGCTTTCTCCTGTCCTGTCTTCTTTCTCTCTTCGTTTTCGGGACGATAAGACCTTTAAGACGTTTCCCCTCAATCAAACTTTTTTTAACCCTAGTAATAATTTATTATCACTACTTACTTGGCACCTAGGATCACTTTTCTTGGACAGTTCTGACTCTTATTCAAGATAACATTTTCTGCTGAGTGTATTATGGTTTCTGTTATTGTGTTCTTTGTTTTCTAAGATGTGGGTATGTCTTGAGGTGTTCATGTGGACATATGTAGGTTGAATAATGATAATATCCTCTGAATAGACAGTATAGACAGTATCTTGTTCTAAGCCTTCTCCTAACACAAACCTTTAACATACAGAGTGTAAATGACAAACGTAAATTATTTTCCCAAATCGTCTTGAATTATCTGTGGTGAAGCTGAGAGCTTCTTTACCATTTTTGTGGACTTATCTTTCTACTAACTTACTAAATTTCTGAATTCCAGGAAGTCATTCGAAAGCAGAAAGAGAACGATGACAAAATCGCCGAACAAAACGAATTCCTCAACCGGTCCCTACGCGGTTCCCGGAAACTGCAAGTCCTGGAAAACAAGTCGGGAGTTGTGAATGACGCATTCTCCGTGGAAGATAAAAAAAACATCAATTATCCAAGTTTTTTTCAAGCTTCAAAGTTTATAAAGAGGGGACTCTTCATGAACACGCTGTATAAATATTCTCTATGCAGATTAATTACTCGAGACCTGAGGTTAACTTGACACGTCTGATGTTGGGCGACTTTCATTCTATGTTGAGGTCAAATACTGAATCCATGGGGTAGTAATGTGTAGGTTCAATGAGATTAGAAGCTCGTTTTGTAAGACGAGTACCAAAATATCTAGATTTACGGAGGTTTAAGAGTTGCGTTTCTAATGTTATTATTGAGGCGATATTTGTGAATGTGAAGAGAGAATGTGATAATATGAATGTCAGAGGAACTGATGGTCTGTCATGTATGAAGTATTTATTTATATTATCACAAAAGTCTGAATTCAGCAAAAATACCTTCCAAGAACACAGGAAAACATGGAAATAAAATACTCGCCAAGTTAAAATAACATTTAGTTAAATAAATGAATTTGTGTATATTCGAAGCCAATAACGCCAAGACTTTTCAAAACAGAAAAACAATTAAAAATAAATTTATGGAATTGAATAACAATGTAATAGAGTTAAACTATATCTAAATAGGCATCATAATTGAAATAGGTATGTGTAATAAAATTTATTTGAGTGGTACAATAAGTTTACGCAGTAAAGGTAAGTACCTATTCCTTTAATTTTGTAAGAATAACCATAAAAAGGAAAATATTGTCTATGAACAATAATTGCACCTAAAATATTTCTTGAAGTAATTTCGACACACGATATTTAAGTATCTACCTATACTTATTTAAGAAGATACCAATAAATAATATATGAGTATATATTCTAGCTATGAAGAAAAATAAAAATAAAATTGGTGTTAAATAGACACTTGGAGGTACCTATGTTACTCCCTAAAACTACATTCAAAGGTTGTTATATGAAGAAATATGTAGAATGTAACAGTAGGTTAATCTGCAAGAGGGATAAAACAAAAATAGAAAGTAAAAACATTAAGTAGGTATCAATATTGAATGCAATATGTAGAATAACGAGTAAAATATACGAAAAATATAAAATAAATGTACAACAAAAATGAAAGAAAAAACATGTAGTGAAGAATGCAAACAATTTAAATGCTTCGGAGTAAATTTCACAATGAAAACCTAATAAAAAAATGCCTTACAATCATTGAAGAAAATAATAAATGGGTTACAAAATAGAATAAAATTTTTGACTAAGGGGAACACCATGTCCTTACTGAAAAAGTAAGCTAACTTACATAACTAAGTACAAACTTTCATTAATTCAGGGATCACAAGAATTTGTCCAAATTTCTAGCATCTGTTTCTACTGATAATGTCCGAGGGTAAATGTAAAAAATACAAATGCACGCATGCGAACCAAGATAAAATATTATTTGATAAATAATAGACACTTTCATCACACAAGATTCTCCAACACAATGTACAAACCAGGAGTGGAAATGCTACATGTCGCTATACCTATGCTATAGGCTATACAAAGGTGTAAGGTCCAGCCTCACATAGTCCGGTCCATAGAGAGGCCTAGACTGCGCGGGCTAGTGAGTGTAACGTGTGTGCTGTGTGGCGGGCCTAACAAAGTGCTGTTTTATGCCCGGTTTCACAGTTCCATGCTCTCCAATGTGAAGCCGAATAATT
>NW_007378341.1:81324-121946 GCF_000475195.1 Diaphorina citri | reverse complement strand
ATGATGCGCGAATCTATCATCCTAATGTGGTTGTATGTTGATAGTGAAAATGATGAAGTAGATGTTTTGTTAGTTCACCATGATTTGTAGCATCCTTAGTACATAGTATGGTTGTTTGTCTTTCACTATGATTTGTTGCATCCCTAGCAACCCTCGGCTGTGATTTTGTTCTTGCCAACATCTTCTTCGTTGTTAGTTCATTTTGGATTTTGAAAGATGTTGGCAAATTGGCTATACTCATTTGTAAGGAGGTACCTACTCTTGTTCGTATTCCGCTGTTAGTTTGGTTGTTGATAAAGATGGTACAGAAAATGTTGTTGGTAACGATGATTTTGTCAGCATTGTTGTTGATGAAGAACGTCGTATTCTTCTCAAGAAAATGACGAACTTGATCATGTCCATTAACAAAAGCAACATGCCCCACGTCTTCCCACGTTCCTACGTCACAGCACAAGACATAATAGCATCTTCAAGACATACAATAGCATCTCAAAACTTATAACAACGTCCTAATCATCATGACAAGTCTTCTTGCTGATATTTTAATTGGACTCTATTGTGTATGTGTCCCATTCTTAACTGGAATGGTATTTGTAACTATACGGATAGTTATGATGGTATAGTGTATTGTATACTGTATAGTTACTCTAATCCCTTTTGTGGTAATTGGCTCCTCTTCTAAAGTTCCCTTTTGTGGAGAAACTTGGCAAATTGACTGATTGGCTTGATATGAGTAATAATGTAGGCCTTATCTTCTGCTTCTGTCCTTTGATATAACATTCTCCGGAAGTTGGCACCGGTCGGTATTTGCGGGATTTGCTACCATAAGCCAAAAGCTATGGTTAGTACTGTTTCTGGCCTTGACTACTGGAACAGTTACGATTAGTTATAATTCGGTACCATACGCCAAATGGTTAGTAATGTTTCTGGCCTTGACTACTGGAACAGTTAGGATTAGTTATAATTCGGTATGGATTATGGTTTATCAGGTTAGTCTAGGTCTTTAATATGAGCTGGATTAGCAAGATTCAGATAATATAGCCTTTGTTGATTAGCTCAAAATTTGCTTAACCTACGCCTTATCTTTTCTCATCTGGTGTTCTGTCAAAACAGCATGTTACACCACCCATAGTTTCTCCGTACAAGTTTTAACCTTGCTGATTGTGTTGCTCAAAAGTACAAACCTATGATTTTCCTTTGTATTGCCACATTAGCAGTATATTCGCCGCACTCAACGAAGGTCATTGTAAGGTTCGAGCATTGTTATCTCGATACAGGTACCTCACTAATAGGTGCCCGGGTTGTAAATTATGTACTGTAACTGTTGGAATGTGTGTTATGTGTGCGAATGTGTGTTATGTGGAGAATTCGGAGAATTGTAATAGATGGCGTACGGTACTGTTAACTGTATAAACACAATAATTCCCATCAATACTGTTTTCCCCCAAAGTACACAGACTACACAGATAACAAGTACACAGAGGAAAACACTAAACGTGACGTGGAAAGTGACCACTTCATTAGATTAAGACGATTCCCTTTGTCAATATCAAACCTTTTAGCATTTTAACAAAACCATTGTTTCTTCTGTTGCAGATCCATCTCCCGATGTATCGTGTCACGGTACATTCCACCATCCCATCCAAATCTCTCCACCATGAAGACCTATGAGCCTCTCCCGTTGCTGGACTGCATCAAAGAACTGACTGCCAGTCACCCTTCATCTCCCCAGAAGTCTTTGGACTTGAGTGACGAAGATATGGACCAAGATGGTCCAAGCTTGCTGGACGAATTCAAAACAACCTCTCCCACAACGAGCAAGTTCATGAATAACGATATCCAGATTAAAACGATAGAGTCCGAGTACAACCAAGTCGGGAATGGAAAGTGCCCCAACGAGACAGAAGTTTGCAGAACCAATGGTGCTCCTCTAGAGAACCCCATTAGATCGACAATAACCAATTCATCAAATCCATGTGCCAAAACCCCTAGCCATAGCAGTATTTCTAATACAACCCCCTCTAGTGATCATAATGTTAAGTATCCACAACCATTAGGAATCGAATCTCTTCCCAATCCCAAAGTCCTACCAGAAAGATTATCTTCCACTGAAACTCATTGTTGCCATAGTAACCAAGAATCTCAACCAAGTGATAATGTTGCCAATAGATCTGACAGTAGACTAGACGAAATAGAGACAAGGGTCACCCCCAGCCATACAGCCAGTGGATGTAGAAACAAAACTTATTGCGGAGAAAGTGCTAGTCTGAGTAACATTGAAACGTTAAGCCCCTACGTGAGAACAAATGAATTCATCAATGAAATCCTCAAGAGTCCTGTACGTCCTGGACCTTGTGTAGTTCCTTATGAAGATCAAGTGGAGTGTGGTATATCAGGTGAGCTTACAACTTTTGTTCTATTCACTCTTGTTCCGATTGTTCCCTTGTTCCACTTGTTCCTCCACTCCTCCTCCCTCCTCCACTCCAGAAAAACTCTTGTTCCAATTTACTCCTTTGCCATGTAAGTCCTTTGCCATGTAGAGAGGGTGGGGCATATGTAGTAACATGAATTTGTTCAAAAATTGTTATGGATTTATATTGACGTATGACGGTCGGAATGCTTTTTCCCCTCTTGAATTCCTGACTTAAGCATCTCCCAGATCACTTACTATTTAACATTAACAGTAGTAGATATTACTCGTTGTTCTGTCTGAATCCCTTTTCTCAAAAGAATGCCAATTTACCTCTTTGATTCCGTCCATCTTTCAGAATTCAATAACATGAGTGGACTTTAAGACATTGGTCATTACCCTTTGTTCTGTCCGAATTCCTTTTATCAAAAGAATGCCAATTTACCTTATTGATTCCGTCCGCCTTTCAGAATTCAAAGACATCAACTTGAACTCTCCACTGAAGCCATCGCCGGAAGAGCCCGAACAAAACCCCCTGGCCGATTCCCATCTGGTGCATCTCAGAACTCTGGAGGAAATTGATGAGGATGAAGCGTTGTGCTTGTGCTCCAATTCTGTGTCCTCCACTCTCTCCTCCACAACTAAGAGGGTACCTTGCATTTCTGGTGAGTTCATATGCCTTTGTGGTAGGGACTGATCTTAGCAGGGAAACATCTAAGGAGATTCTAAGGCCAACCTCTCACTATCAGGTAGACTTGACAAGTACACCTGATCAGGTCCGCCTGTCAGGATTACCTGATACCTGACAGTAAGTGACTGGCCTTATAAGCTGTTGTTACCTCCTCGGTGAATCCTCGGAGACTATGCCCAAAGTTTTTCTGATAATTCTGAGAGTCTGAAAAGGTCCACCTGATACCTCATGAGCAGATGAGCACACACAACAGGTAGACCTGATCAGGTGTACATATATGTCAGGTCCACCTGATAGTAACTGGCTGGCCCAAGAGTAGTAACTCTTCTCTCTTAGGGGTTCCCCAGCCAAAGTCAGTTCTCATACTCCTTTGATCGTAAACTCCTTTATCTCGGATGTTAGAATCCCAAGTTTCCTTAATTTCCCATATATTTCTTTTGTTTCTTCTGGTTTATTCAGAATTTGAATTGCTGTCTGAGAAAGAGAGAAAAAAAAATCTTTTCTTTGAGATTTCTTTGACAGACTTCCAAAGCTTTGACAAGGAAAAGTTACGTCACAAAGAAACCTGAAATGTACAAATGTACATAGATTGTAGGTACATTATGGTACATAGATGCACAAGTAGGTACCCACCTTAAACAAGGGCAGTGGAGGCACGCAAATGTTAGCAATGTGAACTCTGTGTCACTTGGTAGCTTGGTACCAGGTGAAAGATTTCTTGTACATTACTTCTTGTCAAGTTGTGACTTAGTTCAAATAAACTAAGAACTAAGTTACAATCTGTGTGGTATAGTGTTACAAAAGTTTCAATGTCAGAGCCTTTCCATTTTAGTTCAGAAAGGGCAAGTATCTACATATAAATTATTTGCAATGATGTGCCATTTGGCATTTAGAATCTCTCATACACATGTACTCAGTGTATTTACAGACCTACATGCTTCAGGATATGACGATATATCTAGTTACTCACGCACGTATAAAAATTTCCTTCATAATAGGGAGGGAGATAGGCAGGTACTTATTATCCATGAATTAGAAATTTTGACTGAAGTGAAAAGGACCAACTACGAAGTCTTTTCAACCACCTTGTACATCAACCAAGATATCTGTTTTAGTTCCCCGCAATTGTACATATCTGTTGCCTGTCTAATTTCGTATTCATTTCAGTTTTTCAACAACAAGGACTTGTTTTGGCAACATTTTTGGCAATGTTTACATTTGGCGAGGTATTCGTTCATTGTTTACACCAGCATTGTTTATGATAATGTCTACGTACTCCTTGTCGATAGCAGTTCTCTTGTTTGTTTCCATTCCTTCGGAGAAAATGTTTTCCAGTTCTTTCTCAGAAATGGTTTGTTTTGATTAGTTTGCTTGCACTGTTTGCACGCCCGAGCAGGTTTTGTGCTGATTTCACATATTCCATTATATTATTCTATGTTTGCTGTATTATGCTGATATCAAGTTCTTAACTAGGAAAGTTCTCGTGTGTGCTTTATTAAATTTTATAACGTTTTGTTCAGGTGCTCCTGGACCTTGTGTAGTTCCTTATGAAGATCAAGTGGAGTGTGGTATATCAGGTGAGCTTACAACTTTTGTTCTATTCACTCTTGTTCCTAGTTCCGATTGTTCCCTTGTTCCACTTGTTCCTTGTTCCTCCACTCCTCCTCCCTCCTCCACTCCAGAAAAACTCTTGTTCCAATTTACTCCTTTAAGTCCTTTGGCATGTAGAGAGGGTGAGGCATATGTAGTATCATGAATTTTTTCAAAAATTGTTATGGATTTATATTGACGTATGACGGTCGGAATGCTTTTTCCCTTCTTGAATTCCTGACGTTTAAGCATCTCCCAGATCACTTTCTATTTAACTTTGACAGTAGTAGATATCGTTGTTCTGTCTGAATCCCTTTTCTCAAAAGAATCCCAATTTACCCCTTTGATTCCGTCCGTACAACAATTTCCACATATTCATTCTGTGTCCTGTATCTTTTTCAGATTATCAAGGTGTGTGATTTCCTCAACTATCTTCACTACATACAGAGAGGGCTGGTCAAAAGTTCTGGTAAGTTACGGTGGTACACAGTTCCGGGTTCGAATCAAAAGCGAGGTATAGTCCGTCCGTATTTCAGAATTCAATAACATGAGTGGACTTTAAGACATTGGTCATTACCCTTTGTTCTGTCCGAATTCCTTTTATCAAAAGAATGCCAATTTACCTTATTGATTCCGTCCGCCTTTCAGAATTCAAAGACATCAACTTGAACTCTCCACTGAAGCCATCGCCGGAAGAGCCCGAACAAAACCCCCTGGCCGATTCCCATCTGGTGCATCTCAGAACTCTGGAGGAAATTGATGAGGATGAAGCGTTGTGCTTGTGCTCCAATTCTGTGTCCTCCACTCTCTCCTCCACAACTAAGAGGGTACCTTGCATTTCTGGTGAGTTCATATGCCTTTGTGGTAGGGACTGATCTTAGCAGGGAAACATCTAAGGAGATTCTAAGGCCAACCTCTCACTATCAGGTAGACTTGACAAGTACACCTGATCAGGTCCGCCTGTCAGGATTACCTGATACCTGACAGTAAGTGACTGGCCTTATAAGCTGTTGTTACCTCCTCGGTGAATCCTCGGAGACTATGCCCAAAGTTTTTCTGATAATTCTGAGAGTCTGAAAAGGTCCACCTGATACCTCATGAGCAGATGAGCACACACAACAGGTAGACCTGATCAGGTGTACATATATGTCAGGTCCACCTGATACATTTACTGGGAGATCAATCGACTTCGCAAGGAAATCGTTCTGGCTCGATTGGGACTCACCAAGGATGAAGATTGAACCCTCGTGCCGTGCACTGTGAGGCGTTCAATGAAACCAGGTGTGATATCTGATGAGGGACCAACAAGAATACGAGCTGGACCCTATGGAGGATGACAAGTATTCGGGTAAATCCATGCTTGGAGAGGTGTAGACAGGAGATCAATCGACTTCGCAAGGAAATCGTTCTGGCTCGATTGGGACTCACCAAGGATGAAGATTGAACCCTCGTGCCTCGTGCCGTGCACTGTGAGCGCTCGATTGGGACTCACCAAGGATGAAGATTGAACCCTCGTGCCGTGCACTGTGAGGCGTTCAATGAAACCAGGTGTGATATCTGATGAGGGACCAACAAGAATACGAGCTGGACCCTATGGAGGATGACAAGTATTCGGGTAAATCCATGCTTGGAGAGGTGTAGACAGAAATGGAACTTTCATGGACCCTGAGGTATTTTGGCGAAGCATCCATGGCTTTTCTGGAGCCCTTCTTCCAATCAAAGGTATATTTTACTGGGTGTGTATTCTCACCATATATGTATCTTGCTCATTTCTCTCTTTCACTACCTTTTACTTCTTGTCTCTCACCCTATATCTTCTCCTGTCCTATCTCACACAGGGAAATTTGGAGGTTTTGGGCAAAATGACACATCCACCAACAAATTCTTTCCTTTGTTTCCTACATGGTCTAAGATAGAATTCTTAAAGATCCATCACCAGGATTTGAAAGGGTTTCGTAATCTCTCTGTGTCCAAGTTTTCCAATAGCATTGAAAACTACATCAGACAAAGCTTTGACTAAAACTTTGACAAAAGTAGTGAAGCACGTGGGAATAGCAATTCAAGATGGTACAATATGTATACAACTATACATGCATAACAACTCGATACTCGTGCTTAAACAATATGCAGAATCTGTGTCAGGGATAAAGTCCGAATAAGGGAGTTGCTGATTTATTTGCCAGGAATAATCAAGTAGATAAATACCTATACTTACTGATAGCTGATAGCACACAAGTACATAGACCTATAGACCAAACTATCTAAGGGTGTCTAGGACTTGTGATTACGAAAAGAAGGGGTGTGGCTATACCATCTTACCAGGTAAGTAGGTCCTTTCTTTGATTTCTTCAGAAGATAAAACAGTTACTATTGGAAATTCAGCACTTGATTCTGAGACAAGGATACTGCTATGGCTAGGGGTTTTGGCCCATGGATTTGATGCATTGGTTATTGTCGATCTAATGGGGTTTTCTAGAGGAGCACCATTGGTTCTGCAAACTTCTGTCTCGTTGGGGCACTTTCCATTCCCGACTTGGTTGTACTCGGACTCTATCGTTTTAATCTGGATATCGTTATTCATGAACTTGCTCGTTGTGGGAGAGGTTGTTTTGAATTCGTCCAGCAAGCTTGGACCATCTTGGTCCATATCTTCGTCACTCAAGTCTAAAGACTTCTGGGGAGATGAAGGGTGACTGGCAGTTAGTTCTTTGATGCAGTCCAGCAATGGGAGAGGCTCATAGGTCTTCATGGTGGAGAGATTTGGATGGGATGGTGGAATGTACCGTGACACGATACATCGGGAGATGGATCTGCAACAGAAGAAACAATAGTTTTGTTAAAATGTTAAAAGGTTTGATATTGACAAAGGGAATCGTCTTAATCTAATGAAGTGGTCACTTTCCACGTCATGTTTAGGGTTTTCCTCTGTGTACTTGTTATCTGTGTAGTCTATGTACTTTGGGGGAAAACAGTGTTGATGGGAATTATTGTGTTTATACAGTTAACAGTACCGTACGCCATAACATAATAGAAGTTCTATTACGATTCTCCGAATTCTCCACAAGACCACATTCGCACACATAACACACATTCCAACAGTTACAGTATATTATTTACAACCCAGGCACCTATTAGTGAGGTACCTGTATCGAGATAACAATGCTCGAACCTTACAATGACCTTCGTTGAGTACGGCGAATATACTGCTAATGTGGCAATACAAAGGAAAATCATAGGTTTGTACTTTTGAGCAACACAATCAGCAAGGTTAAAACTTGTACGGAGAAACTATGGGTGGTGTAACATGCTGTTTTGACAGAACACCAGATGAGAAAAGATAAGGCGTAGGTTAAGCAAATTTTGAGCTAATCAACAAAGGCTATATTATCTGAATCTTGCTAATCCAGCTCATATTAAAGACCTAGACTAACCTGATAAACCATAATCCATACCGAATTATAACTAATCCTAACTGTTCCAGTAGTCAAGGCCAGAAACATTACTAACCATTTGGCGTATGGTAGCAAATTCCGCAAATACCGGCCGGTGCCAACTTCCGGAGAATGTTATATCAAAGGACAGAAGCAGAAGATAAGGCTTTACTCATATCAAGCCAATCAGTCAATTTGCCAAGTTTCTCCACAAAAGGGAACTTAAGAAGAACCAATTACCACAAAAGGGATTAGAGTAACTATACAGTATACACTATACCATCATAACTATCCGTATAGTTACAAATACCATTCCAGTTAAGAATGGGACACATACACAATGGAGTCCAATTAAAATATCAGCAAGAAGACTTGTCATGATGATTAGGACGTTGTTATAAGTTTTGAGATGCTATTGTGTGTCTTGGAGATGCTATTATGTCTTGTGCTATGACGTAGGAACGTGGGAAGACGTGGAGCATGTTGCTTTTGTTAATGGACATGATCAAGTTCGTCATTTTCTTCAGAAGAATACGACGTTCTTCATCAACAACAATGCTGACAAAATCATCGTTACCAACAACATTTTCTGTAGCATCTTTATCATAATCACCAACAACCAAACTAACAGCGGAATACGAATAAGAGTAGGTGATAGATTCGCGCATCATTTAGGTGAAGATTGTTAATCTTCACCAACACCTCTCAGACAATCAGCAAACAGATTTGTTATTCAATGTCAACCGGTTACTGATAGTATATTGGTTTGTATCATCAACTTCTAATTGGCATAAATTACACGGACCTGGTATCCTGGTAAATAATAAATAAATTGTAGGTACCTACTTGTACCTTGTACTTGTAAAATACTTATTGAGACGTGCTTTTGTATGTAGAAAATTACCCACGTAAACAATTACATACGTGGCATTTGCTTTTGCTAAGGTACTATAGGTTTAAATGCCGATTCCATAGATCAATATATTTTTCATGTTTTGATACTCGTATAGGTCATTTACACTGTCGGTTAAGACTAATGCCAAACGTTTAAAAAGGCCTCATATACCTACTACTGGTATATTTTATAGCAATGTTCTTTACGATTCCTATACTTATGATGTTAAAACTATGTGAACTAGGAATCAATGTTGAAATGGTGTCCTGCATGCAAACGGAGAGAGTTAAAAACGGCCAGAAGTTGACAAACAAGAGGTTGACTTGCCTGCACACCCAGAGGTAAATGTACTTGGTCAAATGGTCATGTGACCATTCTAATCTAAGGACAACAGATTGGACCGATACCAAGTCTGATCTAGATAGGAACCTTGTCTCAGAATCAAGTGCTGAATTTCCAATAGTAACTGTTTTATCTTCTGAAGAAATCAAAGAAAGGACCTACTTACCTGGTAAGATGGTATAGCCACACCCCTTCTTTTCGTAATCACAAGTCCTAGACACCCTTAGATAGTTTGGTCTATAGGTCTATGTACTTGTGTGCTATCAGCTATCAGTAAGTATAGGTATTTATCTACTTGATTATTCCTGGCAAATAAATCAGCAACTCCCTTATTCGGACTTTATCCCTGACACAGATTCTGCATATTGTTTAAGCACGAGTATCGAGTTGTTATGCATGTATAGTTGTATACATATTGTACCATCTTGAATTGCTATTCCCACGTGCTTCACTACTTTTGTCAAAGTTTTAGTCAAAGCTTTGTCTGATGTAGTTTTCAATGCTATTGGAAAACTTGGACACAGAGAGATTACGAAACCCTTTCAAATCCTGGTGATGGATCTTTAAGAATTCTATCTTAGACCATGTAGGAAACAAAGGAAAGAATTTGTTGGTGGATGTGTCATTTTGCCCAAAACCTCCAAATTTCCCTGTGTGAGATAGGACAGGAGAAGATATAGGGTGAGAGACAAGAAGTAAAAGGTAGTGAAAGAGAGAAATGAGCAAGATACATATATGGTGAGAATACACACCCAGTAAAATATGATTCAAGATTCAACTCCATAGGTACCTACAAACAAACAGAGACCTCGAGTTAAATAAAAGTACGTAAAAAACAAAGTTCAATTCCCAAACTTATTAAAACATGAAACACAAAGTACAAAAGGTGCACAGACTGCACAGTCTAACGCAATGCAACGTGATGAAACCTTACAATTCTTGCAAAACGATCAAAATAAATTGCAAAGTGATGTTCTGAAAATGAAGGCAAGGAAGTTACGACTTCATTATTGATGAAGACACGGACACGATTTACACGAAGCTGTGTTCACGGATTAGTTGCCTGAGACCTGACGGAAAACGTGAAGTAAGGTCTGACCTGACAGAAGATGTAAGTTTGACCTGTAGAATACGTGAAATAGGTCTGAAATGAGAGCTGGCTTGACAGAAGACGAGAATTAAGACGTTAAATGTGTCCCTAGTCAGGTACAAATCGTGAAATGTGATACGAAATACTGTCTGTCTTGTTAAGAGTGAGTACTTAGTTCAGTAAATAGTGCGAACCAAAAATGAGAACCTTGGTAGGTGTGATAAACCAAAAATTGATTTGGAAAAAAAACTTAAATATTTTCGCCGAGAAATTAGAAAATCAAAATTCTTTGCATATCTATTTTAATGATGCGCCTGCCCATCATTACACTATAGGTAGGCTGGATAGGCCAATTCTACCTACAGGTATAATAGAAACTTACCTCGGTATCAACCAATACCCTTGCTTGGCATTGGTTTATGGGATCCTGACACGAAACACAGAGGAAAATACGACAGCAAAAGTACTAAAACCCTACATCCTACTTTGCCGACTGATATAGAAAAGACACTTCTAGGTTCTATGAGTACCTACCTAATGGCTAATGGAAGTAATACAAGACCGAAGGCCCAAGGACTGGTGGTGGGTAACTTAAAGCAATTCTGCACAATTTTATGACGCCATTCTTCAAGAAATACCTACCGCTGAGAAACAACCGGCACATAAAATTTTCTGTCTAGCTAGCAGAAAAGAAAACGACATGACTATATTCCCAATATTGACCGGCTGATAAACGAGCATCAAAGCAGTACCCGGCAAAAAGGTTAAGTAATGTGTGTCAGGGATAAAGTCCGAATAAGGGAGTTGCTGATTTATTTGCCAGGAATAATCAAGTAGATAAATACCTATACTTACTGATAGCTGATAGCACACAAGTACATAGACCTATAGACCAAACTATCTAAGGGTGTCTAGGACTTGTGATTACGAAAAGAAGGGGTGTGGCTATACCATCTTACCAGGTAAGTAGGTCCTTTCTTTGATTTCTTCAGAAGATAAAACAGTTACTATTGGAAATTCAGCACTTGATTCTGAGACAACTCGTGATTACGAAAAGAAGGGGTGTGGCTATACCATCTTACCAGGTAAGTAGGTCCTGTCTTTGATTTCTTCAGAAGATAAAACAGATACTATTGAAAATTCTGTACTTGATTCTGAGACCAGGTTCCTATCTAGATCAGACTTGGTATCGGTCCAATCTGTTGTCCTTAGATTAGAATGGTCACATGACCATTTGACCAAGTACATTTACCTCTGGGTGTGCAGGCAAGTCAACCTCTTGTTTGTCAACTTCTGGCCGTTTTTAACTCTCTCCGTTTGCATGCAGGACACCATTTCAACATTGATTCCTAGTTCACATAGTTTTAACATCATAAGTATAGGAATCGTAAAGAACATTGCTATAAAATATACCAGTAGTAGGTATATGAGGCCTTTTTAAACGTTTGGCATTAGTCTTAACCGACAGTGTAAATGACCTATACGAGTATCAAAACATGAAAAATATATTGATCTATGGAATCGGCATTTAAACCTATAGTACCTTAGCAAAAGCAAATGCCACGTATGTAATTGTTTACGTGGGTAATTTTCTACATACAAAAGCACGTCTCAATAAGTATTTTACAAGTACAAGGTACAAGTAGGTACCTACAATTTATTTATTATTTACCAGGTCCGTGTAATTTATGCTAATTAGAAGTTGATGGTATCCTGAACGATACAAACCAATATACTATTAGTAACCGGTTGACATTGAATAACAAATCTGTTTGCTGATTGTCTGAAAGGTGTTGGTGAAGATTGTTAGAACCTAAATGATGCGCGAATCTATCATCCTAATGTGGTTGTATGTTGATAGTGAAAATGATGAAGTAGATGTTTTGTTAGTTCACTATGATTTGTAGCATCCTTAGTACATAGTATGGTTGTTTGTCTTTCACTATGATTTGTTGCATCCCTAGCAACCCTAAGCTGTGATTTTGTTCTTGCCAAGATCTTCTTCGTTGTTGGTTCATTTTGGATTTTGAAAGATGTTGGCAAATTGGCTATACTCATTTGTAAGGAGGTACCTACCTACTCTTGTTCGTATTCCGCTGTTAGTTTGGTTGTTGGTGATTATGAGTATTATGCTGATATCAAGTTCTTAACTAGGAAAGTTCTCGTGTGTGCTTTATTAAATTTTATAACGTTTTGTTCAGGTGCTCATTATTATCGGATACGTTTCACTTGTAAGTAAACTCATGGGATATAATTGAATTTCATATAGGTACACAGTTATTGTTAAGATTATCTACTTGATTATTCCTGGCAAATAAATCAGCAACTCCCTTATTCGGACTTTATCCCTGACACAGATTCTGCATATTGTTTAAGCACGAGTATCGAGTTGTTATGCATGTATAGTTGTATACATATTGTACCATCTTGAATTGCTATTCCCACGTGCTTCACTACTTTTGTCAAAGTTTTAGTCAAAGCTTTGTCTGATGTAGTTTTCAATGCTATTGGAAAACTTGGACACAGAGAGATTACGAAACCCTTTCAAATCCTGGTGATGGATCTTTAAGAATTCTATCTTAGACCATGTAGGAAACAAAGGAAAGAATTTGTTGGTGGATGTGTCATTTTGCCCAAAACCTCCAAATTTCCCTGTGTGAGATAGGACAGGAGAAGATATAGGGTGAGAGACAAGAAGTAAAAGGTAGTGAAAGAGAGAAATGAGCAAGATACATATATGGTGAGAATACACACCCAGTAAAATATGATTCAAGATTCAACTCCATAGGTACCTACAAACAAACAGAGACCTCGAGTTAAATAAAAGTACGTAAAAAACAAAGTTCAATTCCCAAACTTATTAAAACATGAAACACAAAGTACAAAATACAAGTTTTAACCTTGCTGATTGTGTTGCTCAAAAGTACAAACCTATGATTTTCCTTTGTATTGCCACATTAGCAGTATATTCGCCGCACTCAACGAAGGTCATTGTAAGGTTCGAGCATTGTTATCTCGATACAGGTACCTCACTAATAGGTGCCCGGGTTGTAAATTATGTACTGTAACTGTTGGAATGTGTGTTATGTGTGCGAATGTGTGTTATGTGGAGAATTCGGAGAATTGTAATAGATGGCGTACGGTACTGTTAACTGTATAAACACAATAATTCCCATCAATACTGTTTTCCCCCAAAGTACACAGACTACACAGATAACAAGTACACAGAGGAAAACACTAAACGTGACGTGGAAAGTGACCACTTCATTAGATTAAGACGATTCCCTTTGTCAATATCAAACCTTTTAGCATTTTAACAAAACCATGAAATCGATGCAAATTACAATAGATCGGTTTATTCAAAATAACATACTGGGTGAACAATAAAACAGGTGCCGGATTCAAAACTGGGTAATAGGTAGGTAATACTGGGTAAGTGGGTAATATGAACACTGAACAGGGTATTTTTTGTGATTGAATGATTTTGTAGTCAGTGAATTCACTCGTATACTAATGTTACTGAGGATCATTGCGGTTAAAGTCACCTTATGCCGGCCACTCAGACGGTCTGACAGACAGTCGAAACGTGTGTGGTGGAAAAAAGCTCGAGACCGTGGTCTGTCAGACCGTCCGAGTGTGAGTGACCAAAAACTCCACCATCATGTGGATTCTATTTCGCTGTTTCAGTGAAACAGTTTCATTGTCTTTCGTCTTAGGTGGCTGAGAAACGAGCGAAATTGTGTTCGCTAAGGATCGCAGATCCATCTCCCGATGTATCGTGTCACGGTACATTCCACCATCCCATCCAAATCTCTCCACCATGAAGACCTATGAGCCTCTCCCATTGCTGGACTGCATCAAAGAACTAACTGCCAGTCACCCTTCATCTCCCCAGAAGTCTTTAGACTTGAGTGACGAAGATATGGACCAAGATGGTCCAAGCTTGCTGGACGAATTCAAAACAACCTCTCCCACAACGAGCAAGTTCATGAATAACGATATCCAGATTAAAACGATAGAGTCCGAGTACAACCAAGTCGGGAATGGAAAGTGCCCCAACGAGACAGAAGTTTGCAGAACCAATGGTGCTCCTCTAGAGAACCCCATTAGATCGACAATAACCAATTCATCAAATCCATGTGCCAAAACCCCTAGCCATAGCAGTATTTCTAATACAACCCCCTCTAGTGATCATAATGTTAAGTATCCACAACCATTAGGAATCGAATCTCTTCCCAATCCCAAAGTCCTACCAGAAAGATTATCTTCCACTGAAACTCATTGTTGCCATAGTAACCAAGAATCTCAACCAAGTGATAATGTTGCCAATAGATCTGACAGTAGACTAGACGAAATAGAGACAAGGGTCACCCCCAGCCATACAGCCAGTGGATGTAGAAACAAAACTTATTGCGGAGAAAGTGCTAGTCTGAGTAACATTGAAACGTTAAGCCCCTACGTGAGAACAAATGAATTCATCAATGAAATCCTCAAGAGTCCTGTACGTCCTGGACCTTGTGTAGTTCCTTATGAAGATCAAGTGGAGTGTGGTATATCAGGTGAGCTTACAACTTTTGTTCTATTCACTCTTGTTCCGATTGTTCCCTTGTTCCACTTGTTCCTCCACTCCTCCTCCCTCCTCCACTCCAGAAAAACTCTTGTTCCAATTTACTCCTTTGCCATGTAAGTCCTTTGCCATGTAGAGAGGGTGGGGCATATGTAGTAACATGAATTTGTTCAAAAATTGTTATGGATTTATATTGACGTATGACGGTCGGAATGCTTTTTCCCCTCTTGAATTCCTGACTTAAGCATCTCCCAGATCACTTACTATTTAACATTAACAGTAGTAGATATTACTCGTTGTTCTGTCTGAATCCCTTTTCTCAAAAGAATGCCAATTTACCCCTTTGATTCCGTCCGTCTTTCAGAATTCAATAACATGAGTGGACTTTAAGACATTGGTCATTACCCTTTGTTCTGTCCGAATTCCTTTTATCAAAAGAATGCCAATTTACCTTATTGATTCCGTCCGCCTTTCAGAATTCAAAGACATCAACTTGAACTCTCCACTGAAGCCATCGCCGGAAGAGCCCGAACAAAACCCCCTGGCCGATTCCCATCTGGTGCATCTCAGAACTCTGGAGGAAATTGATGAGGATGAAGCGTTGTGCTTGTGCTCCAATTCTGTGTCCTCCACTCTCTCCTCCACAACTAAGAGGGTACCTTGCATTTCTGGTGAGTTCATATGCCTTTGTGGTAGGGACTGATCTTAGCAGGGAAACATCTAAGGAGATTCTAAGGCCAACCTCTCACTATCAGGTAGACTTGACAAGTACACCTGATCAGGTCCGCCTGTCAGGATTACCTGATACCTGACAGTAAGTGACTGGCCTTATAAGCTGTTGTTACCTCCTCGGTGAATCCTCGGAGACTATGCCCAAAGTTTTTCTGATAATTCTGAGAGTCTGAAAAGGTCCACCTGATACCTCATGAGCAGATGAGCACACACAACAGGTAGACCTGATCAGGTGTACATATATGTCAGGTCCACCTGATAGTAACTGGCTGGCCCAAGAGTAGTAACTCTTCTCTCTTAGGGGTTCCCCAGCCAAAGTCAGTTCTCATACTCCTTTGATCGTAAACTCCTTTATCTCGGATGTTAGAATCCCAAGTTTCCTTAATTTCCCATATATTTCTTTTGTTTCTTCTGGTTTATTCAGAATTTGAATTGCTGTCTGAGAAAGAGAGAAAAAAAAATCTTTTCTTTGAGATTTCTTTGACAGACTTCCAAAGCTTTGACAAGGAAAAGTTACGTCACAAAGAAACCTGAAATGTACAAATGTACATAGATTGTAGGTACATTATGGTACATAGATGCACAAGTAGGTACCCACCTTAAACAAGGGCAGTGGAGGCACGCAAATGTTAGCAATGTGAACTCTGTGTCACTTGGTACCAGGTGAAAGATTTCTTGTACCTCCACCTGATAGTAACTGGCTGGCCCAAGAGTAGTAACTCTTCTCTCTTAGGGGTTCCCCAGCCAAAGTCAGTTCTCATACTCCTTTGATCGTAAACTCCTTTATCTCGGATGTTAGAATCCCAAGTTTCCTTAATTTCCCATATATTTCTTTTGTTTCTTCTGGTTTATTCAGAATTTGAATTGCTGTCTGAGAGAGAGAGAAAAAAAAAAATCTTTTCTTTGAGATTTTTTTTGACAGACTTCCAAAGCTTTGACAAGGAAAAGTTACGTCACAAAGAAACCTTAAATGTACAAATGTACATAGATTGTGGGTACATAAATGCATAAGTAGGTACCCACCTTAAACAAGGGCAGTGGAGGCACGCAAATGTTAGCAATGTGAACTCTGTGTCACTTGGTAGCTTGGTACCAGGTGAAAGATTTCTTGTACATTACTTCTTGTCAAGTTGTGACTTAGTTCAAATAAACTAAGAACTAAGTTACAATCTGTGTGGTATAGTGTTACAAAAGTTTCAATGTCAGAGCCTTTCCATTTTAGTTCAGAAAGGGCAAGTATCTACATATAAATTATTTGCAATGATGTGCCATTTGGCATTTAGAATCTCTCATACACATGTACTCAGTGTATTTACAGACCTACATGCTTCAGGATATGACGATATATCTAGTTACTCACGCACGTATAAAAATTTCCTTCATAATAGGGAGGGAGATAGGCAGGTACTTATTATCCATGAATTAGAAATTTTGACTGAAGTGAAAAGGACCAACTACGAAGTCTTTTCAACCACCTTGTACATCAACCAAGATATCTTTTGGCATTTAGAATCTCTCATACACATGTACTCAGTGTATTTACAGACCTACATGCTTCAGGATATGACGATATATCTAGTTACTCAAGGACGTATAAAAATTTCCTTCATAATAGGGAGGGAGATAGGCAGGTACTTAATATCCATGAATTAGAAATTTTGACTGAAGTGAAAAGGACCAACTACGAAGTCTTTTCAACCACCTTGTACATCAACCAAGATATCTGTTTTAGGTTTTAGTTCCCCGCAATTGTACATATCTGTTGCCTGTCTAATTTCGTATTCATTTCAGTTTTTCAACAACAAGGACTTGTTTTGGCAACATTTTTGGCAATGTTTACATTTGGCGAGGTATTCGTTCATTGTTTACACCAGCATTGTTTATGATAATGTCTACGTACTCCTTGTCGATAGCAGTTCTCTTGTTTGTTTTCATTCCTTCGGAGAAAATGTTTTCCAGTTCTTTCTCAGAAATGGTTTGTTTTGATTAGTTTGCTTGCACTGTTTGCACGCCCGAGCAGGTTTTGTGCTGATTTCACATATTCCATTATTCTATGTTTGCTGTATTATGCTGATATCAAGTTCTTAACTAGGAAAGTTCTCGTGTGTGCTTTATTAAATTTTATAACGTTTTGTTCAGGTGCTCATTATCGGATACGTTTCACTTGTAAGTAAACTCATGGGATATAATTGAATTTCATATAGGTACACAGTTATTGTTAAGAGAAGGTGTAATAATAAGGCTGTATACTTCCTTATGTTAGGCCAGCCACTCACTATCAGGTAGACCTGACAGGTATGGCTAAAAAGGTCCACCTCTTAGGTCCACCTGGCCAAAGTAAGGGGTTGCGAACATTTGATTTCAGTATGTGGAATGAGTTTGACTAGCGAATAACTAATTTTATGTCTATAATAATTAAATGTTGATACATTTCATATTTTATTCTAACTCCACCTTCTTCTCTCTCCTCCAGACAGCGCTGATATCGATTAAGTAAACTCATGGGATATAATTGAATTTCATATAGGTACACAGTTATTGTTAAGAGAAGGTGTAATAATAAGGCTGTATACTTCCTTATGTTAGGCCAGCCACTCACTATCAGGTAGACCTGACAGGTATGGCAAAAAGGTCCACCTGGCCAAAGTAAGGGGCTACGAACATTTAATATCAGTTTGTGGAATGAGTTTGACTAGCGAATAACTAATTTTATGTCTATAATAATTAAATGTTGATATTTTTGATACATTTCATATTTCATTCTAAATCCACCTTCTTCTCTCTCCTCCAGACAGCGCTGATATCGACTCCGGAGCCGAATCCGCCTCATCCTCCTGGGAGCGTACTGTGGCCGAAGTCAAAGGGGCTGCCATCTCGCGGCTCCAAGAAGAACTACGTAGTGCCCATGAGGAGCTTAAACTCAAGGACGAGGAGGTGGCACGACTGAGTCAGCTCCGAGTAGAGGTCGAATCTGAACTGGAAGAGCTGACTGCTAGTCTGTTCCAAGTAAGTCGGTCTTCGGAGCTCACCGTCACATTGGCGTAGTACCTACGTAAGAGGTCTAGATTTAAGTAGGTACAAACCAGGTCTCGGTTTGCGCTCAGTTGCCGGAAAATATAGAAGCTATTTCCCCCCCCCCCGAATCAGGTGCTTTAACACTTTTAGGAATATCGTTCGCGCGGGTGCGGCGAAGCTATCTTTATTATGATCATAGGTAGGTGGTGGTCCAAGTCAAGTAATCGGGGGCAGGGAGGTACAATTGTGACTAATACCGTGAGTTTTTTGACCTTTGACACAACACAAAGAATTATTAACGGATTATTAAAATACGAGTAGCACAAATAATTGAGGTATTTAAAATTTAGCATCTTGTAGACGTGTTTTCTTTCATGCGATTCCTTTTTCTCCTTCAGGAAGCCCACAACATGGTGCGGGAAGCTAACATGCGTCACGCGACCTCCGAGAAGTTGCTTCGAGAAAGCAAGCTCCAAGTCGACGTTCTATCGGCCGAAGTAAGCGCTCTCAAGACTCTGGTTCTTACGTCCACTCCTAGTCGGCCGAACCCGCATTTACACCCGCAGATCGAAAGCAAGAATTCCTCTGGGAAGGAGGACGGTCAGAACTCTTCATCGTCAGGTAAAATCTTGATTGGAAGCGTCCTCCTGCTTGTCAGTAGGTTCCAAGGCTGGGAAATCTTAAATATTTTCATGTCCATTCACGTGACGTTGTTGTAGTGTACCTGTCCTGAACGAAATTACCTACAATATGATAGGAAAACTTTGGACTACATCTTTCTGACTTCACGTCACGTGACGTGATGGTAGTGTTTAGATTATACGATTATAGTCAACGTGACTGAACCAACGAGATTGTGAGATTCCGCTTTGTGAAGCAAGTGTGGATGCCCAAAGAGGAATCTCATTGGTTCAGCCATGTTCACTATAAAAAAGTCACATAATCGAATACGGCTTGTTTCTTCCTTTAGAAACTAGTACATTCAATCTCTCTCTCCTTTCCTTCACCACAGGATCTGGCGGTCTGTTCCGGAAGCATAGACGCTCTCCCTCGCACTGTCACCTCAAATACGGGCGGGAAGATTCACCTCCTTCCGAGACCGGAGAAGATACTGACTCGAATAATCTTCCCTCGAACTCAGACGCTGTGTATACCAAAGACTGTAAAGAAGTAAGTGGAAAAGGGGAAATTCCGAGGGAAAATATTGTAAGTGTGGTCTTCGGATGCGTGGTCAAAAACACACGTTAAATTTTATGATATGACTACTTCTGGATAAAATTTCCCAAGGTATTTTTCGTCATCAAATATTTAGTACTTGCAAGAAGCTGAGCTCTATTTAATCATAAGTAGAACCCACCCTCTCTAGTAGTCCCTAGGGTACATGCAGAATGCCGACCACTTACACTGATACCGTCTGACAGACCCTGCAGATGGACTCTACTGGTAGGGATGATAATATTTGGCAACAAATATCATCCCTACGAGAGACCAAGTTTTAGGTCGGTCCGGACTTGACGACCGACCCTGAGTGACTTAGGGTTGTCCCTGGAGATAGCTAAGGACCCCTGGGCCGACTGTTGATGTGTTCTTGTCTTGTTGCCCATTATACCCCCTGGGTTTGTGTTTGTATGACCAGTTAACTAGATCGGTCTTTATTAGACCTTTTTTGCTCGTGACAAAATTGTTTACTAAGAATTCCAATTTTTTCCTTCGTAAAAAAAAAGAGTATATGCCTATTCTTTAGTCTAAGGGTCCTGGGTTCTGTCGTAGATGCGATGGTTGGTCCTTTGTAGTTTAAGGTGTGCCCGGACGTGGCGACCGACGCCGGGTGGCTGGGGAAGACTTGGAAAAGAACGTAACACACAACTGGTTGCTTAGCTTACTAAAGTAAGGATTAGCTTTATTTCACAAGTTGATGCTACCTCAGCCGATTTCCAAACCAGAATGTTTTTTTTTTGGATGCTCTGGTTCTGGTACACACACTCGAAATTGTTTGTTTCTTAGGCGATCACGTCCTTTCCTAGGTCCAGTGATATCTTCTATCTGAGTTGAGGCTGGGGAAGACTTGGAAAAGAACGTAACACACAACTGGTTGCTTAGCTTACTAAAGTAAGGATTAGCTTTATTTCACAAGTTGATGTTACCTCAGCCGATTTCCAAACCAGAATGTTTTTTGGATGCTCTGGTTCTGGTACACTCACTCGAAATTGTTTGTTTCTTAGGCGATCACGTTCTTTTCTAGGTCCAGTAATATCTTCTATCTGAGTTGACTTACGCAACCTTCGGATAAGATTGTGTAAGCTTACTCCAACTCAGCTCTGGTATCATTGAATCTTGAAGGTGGGCTCTCTGCTGGCAGCGATGATATTTGTTACCAACTACACAATTGTGACGGGTACCTATTTTGGTAGGATAGCCTGTCGGGATTTAACGTCTCACGACGGGGAAAGGTTTTTAGAACGAAGAAACAAACAGGAGTTTGGGAATGGTATTTATTTAATATGTAAAATTTATTATATTGGTAATGGAGAATAAAATATAAAAATAAATAGATCAATAAATAGTCAGCAGAAACTGACTGGCCGTGGCGTGACACAATGTACAATGTCATTGTATGTGTCTGTAAATCCAAGGCTATTTTCTCTCGTCTACCTCTAATCCTCAAAGTCAAAAAGGTATTTACTTCGTAGTACAGAGCAATCTGGGGTTCGATAGTTCGATTCCTAAAGATCGAGCACAACGATACCTAATAATCTTAGTGCTCTATTCTGTACTTGCATATGTATGTAATTCATAAACTATTATTATCTGAAGACTGACGTAATATATCTGTTCTCATGCTATGGGTACCGGGTGGCTGGGAAAGACTTGGAGGACAAAACATAACACAACTGGTTACTTAACTTAACAAATTGATGCTTGGCTTTATTTCTCAACTAGATGTTGCCCTAGCCGACTTCCAACCTAGAATGTTTTGACAGACCGAGGACTGACAGATCTAGGTCAGTCAGACAGTCTGAGCGTGAGTGGGCGGCATTGAACACCCCCTACAAGCCTAAAAGTCACCATATTTCTACTTCCAGGTAGACCCTGTCGTACACCGGGAATTCCTCGAGTGGCGTGCCTCTCCCACGTTGTCGAAAGACAGCCCCTTCATCGCTCGTATCTACTCGGAAGACATCGACAAATGCCTCGAGTTCTCGAACGAGGACCTCGCCAGTCTCGTGCGAGCTGCCATCGACTCGGGCGATATTTACATCGAGTCCGTCAGCGACAAGACCAAGAGCTGCTTCCCCCGCAAGTGTGCCTTGTTGGAAGTGCCGCGTCTATGTCAGTATCGGATGAAACTGAACGGGGAAAGTGACACCTGGTATTACATATCTAAGCTGTGCAGAAATAGAGTGAGTATTGTGAAGGTATCCATAACTATCTGGCACTACAGCCCACTGTGGGCCTTCGCTGTGAAGACGGGGCTTGTAAAGTTGTGTCCTCTGGGAATTAATATTGCGTGTAGCCACACACTATCAGGTAGACCTGTAAGACCTGACAAGTACACCTGATCAGGTCCGCCGTCAGTATCGGATGAAACTGAACGGGGAAAGTGACACCTGGTATTACATATCTAAGCTGTGCAGAAATAGAGTGAGTATTGTGAAGGTGTCCATAACTATCTGGCACTACAACCCATTGTGGGCCTTCGCTGTGAAGACGGGGCTTGTAAAGTTGTGTCCTCTGGGAATGAATATTGCGTGAAGCCACACACTATCAGATAGACCTGATCAGGTCTGCCTGTCAGGTGTACCTGATTGTTTGTGTGTATGTGTGTGCGCGTGCGTGTGTGTGTGTGTGCGTGTGCGTGCGCGGCTGGCCTTTCTCCTGTCTTCCTTCTTTCTTCACTTTCGGGACGATAAGACCTTGCAGTTACAATTCCCTTTATCAAACTTCTTTTTAAAAAAAAAGAGATAATGGGATTGTGTTTTGATTTTCTAAACAATTTTCACATTTTAAAACGACTGGCCGTGGCGTGACACAATGTACAATGTCATTGTATGTGTCTGTAAATCCAAGGCTATTTTCTCTCGTCTACCTCTAATCCTCAGAACACCAAAAGGTATTTTACTTCGTAGTACAGAGCAATCTGGGGTTCGATAGTTCGATTCCTTTTCTCTCGTCTACCTCTAATCCTCAGAACACCAAAAGGTATTTTACTTCGTAGTACAGAGCAATCTGGGGTTCGATAGTTCGATTCCTAAAGATCGAGCCCAACGATACCTATCTTAGTGCTCTATTCTGTACTTGCATGTGTAATTCATAAAATATTATTGTCTGAAGACTGACGGAATTTATCTGTTCTCGTGAATATATCAGGCTACAAGTACACCGGCCTGTCTGGTGTGTGTGGTTGTGTGTGTGTGTGTGTGTGTGTGTGTGTGTGTGTGTGTGTGTGCGGCTGGCCTTTCTCCTGTCTTCCTTCTTTCTTCACTTTCGGGACGATAAGACCTTGGCAGTTACAATTCCCTTTATCAAACCTCTCCAGAAAAAAAAAGATAATGGGATTGTGTTTTAATTTTCTAAACAATTTTCACATTTTAAAACAATTTCCACATATTCATTCTGTGTCCTGTATCTTTTTCAGATTATCAAGGTGTGTGATTTCCTCAACTATCTTCACTACATACAAAGAGGCCTGGTCAAAAGTTCTGGTAAGTTACGGTGGTACACAGTTTCGGGTTCGAATCAAAAGCGAGGTATAAGATTATATCCTGTTTTAAGGCCAGCCACTCAATATCAGGTGTCAGGTTGACCTGACAAGTGGACCTTTTCAGCCGTACCTGTCAGATCTTCCTGATAGTGTGTGTGCTCATCAGGTATCAGGTAGACCTGATAGGCGGACCTGATCAGGTGTACCTGTTAGGTCTACCTGACAGTGAGTGGCTGACCTAAGAATGTGACCCCTTGATCACAGTGTCTAATAAAAGTCCATCCTGTTTTAAGGCCAGCCACTCAATATCAGGTGTCAGGTTGACCTGACAAGTGGACCTTTTCAGCCGTACCTGTCAGATCTTCCTGACAGTGTGTGTGCTCATCAGGTATCAGGTAGACCTGATAGGCGGACCTGATCAGGTGTACCTGTTAGGTCTACCTTGACCGCAGTGTCTAATAAAAGTCCGTTTCCGTTTCTTTCCTAGCACACGACATTTACTGGGAGATCAATCGACTTCGCAAGGAAATCGTTCTGGCTCGATTGGGACTCACCAAGGATGAAGATTGAACCCTCGTGCCGTGCACTGTGAGGCGTTCAATGAAACCAGGTGTGATATCTGATGAGGGACCAACAAGAATACGAGCTGGACCCTATGGAGGATGACAAGTATTCGGGTAAATCCATGCTTGGAGAGGTGTAGACAGAAATGGAACTTTCATGGACCCTGAGGTATTTTGGCGAAGCATCCATGGCTTTTCTGGAGCCCTTCTTACTATCAAAGGTTATCAGTTTATGAGAATGGTTTTCCGTCTTTCGGTATTTTGACCTTTTGACATAGGTTTAGAGGTAGACGAGGGAAAGTGAAAAAGAATGGATTTACTTTGGAATGTGACACTAGAAGACCACATCTGATTTTGGTCGATTTTGGCTAGGTCTGCGTGCTCCGCTTCCAGGCTGTCTGATTCCGCTCTGAAGTTGTAGGCTATTTTGGCTTCTCCCAGACGGATGGCTCTGCTCTGCTGAGTGCTGAGATGAAGCCAATAACCATTCCGGCAGCCCGAGTCCGGGAAATGATCCTTCCAAGATCGAAGACCAGTTGAAGCCTTTCTAACGATCTTATTTTCAAACAGTTTTGGGTGCATTATCGGTCCCTTCATTTTATATTTTCGCTTTCCTCAGTTTCCTCCATTTTTCTTTGACTCGAAGTAAAATAACTCGAAGTTATTTTAGAAAATTCAGGTTAATTATTGTCGTAAGTTTTGGGTGCATTATCGGTCCCTTCATTTTATATTTTCGCTTTCCTCAGTTTCCTCCATTTTTCTTTGACTCGAAGTAAAATAACTTCGAGTTATTTTAGAAAATTCAGGTTAATTATTGTCGTTATGATCTGGGGAATGGTGAAATAACAAGTCTGGCGGTATCTTGAAAATTCCTCTCATAATTTCGACCGTTTCATTTCCAGTCAGAGGTTCCTGTCGAATTGTTATTTCGTAGGCCAGCTCTGATTGGTTTAGTCTGTATATGTCGAAAGTTAGAGGGGAGGTATTCATGGTTGTGTAGAGTTACCAACAAATAAACGTAACAAAATGTAAACAGTTAGAGTTAGAGTTATGTAAGTCGTCGAGTTAGTAAACAAACGAAGCAAGTGACCTTAAACTTGTCAACTAAATAATTTTATGCAGTAAGTAAAGGTGTAACACTTACCTTAGGTTCCTGTCGAATTGTTATTTCGTAGGCCAGCTCTGATTGGTTTAGTCTGTATATGTCGAAAGTTAGAGGGGAGGTATTCATGGTTATGTAGAGTTACCAACAAATAAACGTAACAAAATGTAAACAGTTAGAGTTATGTAAGTCGTCGAGTTAGTAAAGGGGCTTTTCAGCCCTATCCCGAAAGTGCCTGGGAATAATTCAGATATTCAGTTAGTAAACAAAGGAAGCAAGTGACCTTAAACTTGTCTACTAAATAATTTTATTCAGTAAGTAAAGGTGTAACACTTACCTCAAAAGGGTTCTTGGGTTCTGGCGTAAAAGATCTGACGGGTGGTGGAATGACAAGACGTCGGTATCCTTAGATCTAACGGCGGGAGGTGAAGAACGCACGGAGACTGTTAGCTCCTGGACGACTCACCCTGCTAGCTTGGTTTCCTTCTTACTTATGCTAGCAGAGTCGGTCTTATCGGTCGAGGGAGTGTGATCACGAAACTTATCGGTGACGTCTCTCTTCTGTGGTTCGATGGCATGAGTTGTGGAGGCGGGAGGTGAAGAACGCACGGAGACTGTTAGCTCCTGGACGACTCACCCTGCTAGCTTGGTTTCCTTCTTACTTATGCTAGCAGAGAAGCAGAGTCGGTCTTATCGGTCGAGGGAGTGTGATCACGAAACTTATCGGTGACGTCTTAGGTTCCAACTCGTCCCATCGCTGCTATCGCTATCTCTTCTGTGGTTCGATGGCATGAGTTGTGGACTCGGATCGTCCTATCTTAGCCTTGTGATCTAAGCTTCGGTCTGATATCTTCGGTTCTGATGATGTCAGACTTTGGGCCCTGCTACACTTCCCCCGCCTACTGGAGCTTTGCCCCCAAAGCTCCCTGTTTGCCCCTGTGCGCTCTTTTCCTCCTTTTATTTATTTTTATTTATATTACAGTTACAATTTACATGGCACTTATATTTTACATGGCAATTACATTTTACGTAACAATTTTACTTTACATGGCCGTTGTTGTCCCCTCTCTCTCCTGTTTGCCCCTGTGCGCTCTTTTCCTCCTTTTATTTATTTTTATTTATATTACAGTTACAATTTACATGGCACTTATATTTTACATAGCAATTTTAATTTACATGGCAATTACATTTTACGTAACCATTTTAGTTTACATGGCCGTTGTTGTCCCCTCTCTCTCTCTTGGTGGCCTGCCCTGGTCCCTTGTTTCTCTTCTCGTGGTAACCTGTTGCACGAGTCGTGCCACGCCTTTTGGTGTTCCCTGGGGGTGTCCTCTGAGCGTCCGGTCCCTTGTTTCTCTCTTCTCGTGGTAGCCTGTTGCACGAGTCGTGCCACGCCTTTTGGTGTTCCCTGGAGGTGTCCTCTGAGCGTCATGTTGCGTCTTCTAGGTATGGTGTTTTGTCATTGTTACTTGTCAGCACCCACGTTACATTGTGAACTGGACCCGCCTTCCTTTGATGTCTGGGGCTGGTGAGGGTCCCGGCGTTTCCTCTCTGTGGACCAACGCCCGTGTCTTGTATACGTTTGGCACGGACGTTTTTTGGAGGGATGGGGTGCGGGGGTTCTCTGCGTATCGTGGGGGACGTGTCCTCTTTGTGGGTGTTTCCCCTGGGTGCAGCGCAGTGATCTCTTCAATGTGGGCGGCGTGCCGCGGGCCGCGGGCTGCTACTATCTTTTTGAGTTCTGTTCTCCTTATACACTCTGGGTCTACTAATCCTTCGTCAACGATGGATATAGCACACCCTGTGTCTACTATTGCTCTGATGAATGAACGGGGGGAGGTATTTATGATTATTTTTACAGTGATCAGGCCGCTTGGGCTTTGGCCTACAAGGCAATAGTTTGGGGACTTGATTATTCTTGTGGTCCACATATCTATCAGGCTATAGGTATGATGTGATGGCCCATCCTATAAGGTTTTTCCCAGGAAAAATGGTTATCCGTTCTCCTTCTTCAAAAAAGGGCAACAAAAAGGGGTTTTCGGCCTAAAGTATTTCGCACTTATTACCGCTAAAAGCTAGCCAGAAGTTATTTTTAGATTAGTTATCTACTTTTCTCTTTTTATAAACTCTTTCGTATTAAAGTAAAAAAAAATAGAGATCTATTTATTGTTATTCCTATATTTTTGTTTAAATTTTTATTTATATAGGTAGTTTAATTAAAGAAAGAACGGACTACAATGTTCAAAATGTTGTTATACCTACATATTTTACAAAAGAGAATTCAAGGCAGGTGTTAAGGTGGTAAAATATCGACACCGCTGGCAAAATTTTGATTGTTTGTGGGTTTTTTGGACTGCCCTATAAGCAGTGATTTCTGTTCTTCCTTTAGTGCTTCTAATTCTCTACCTGTATTTCAATACTATATCTTTAAAATATTACCTATATTAAAATAAAATCGAGGAGGAAGCAAGTTCTTGCTCTTTATATTTATTTACCATTAAATTAAATTGATGGAATATTTTTTCGTTTATTTTTTTTTACAAAACCTCTGCGCGAATTCCAGTCAGCTGCAAAAAAGCTTAGTTCCTCAGTGAACAATGCTCATATCGTGCTGCTTAGAACAATCGGGGTATTTGTGAAGACACCAAGTTGTTTCAAGCTTTCAAGCCAAAGCAGAGCAGAGGCCCATTCTACGGAAGAATTCTCACGCCCAACTTCGCACTTCTCACTCCTTGCGCAGAAATGGTACCATTTTCCAATTTGTATCAGCGTAAGGAATAAAAAATGCCAAGTTCGGATAGGGAAGTTTTTCGTGAAATTAGCCACAGATGTTCAATTTGGTCTTCTGACTAAGCGCAGTGGTTGCCCTTAAAGAAGATCGCCAAGCCGTAGAGGAAATTAGTCTTCTCTGTGACAAAAATACAAAATAAGACCAAGGACACTGTCGTGTATCCCACCCTGTCAATTTACCACTATTGATCCAAGGTTCTCCAGGGGTACCTTACATATGGGAAGAGAAATAGGTACCTATACAGGCCATTGATAAATTATACACACCTACGTACGAGAATGAAAAGATAAAGTGTATTAATTGTATCAATAATATTTTTAATAATTTTATTTAGTATACTTAGTTCAAGAGACAGAGGTTTGCTAAACAATGTACAATTTACAGAACTTTATTTACAAATGAAATTGAATAGTTTTAATTGAATCAGTAAATTTAAAGAATAATGAAACGATTTAATCATTGCACGTCGATACTGCCTATTTAAAGTCCCCCAGCCAGACTAAGCTGGTCTACTGCCTATTTAAAGTCCCCCAGCCAGACTGAGCTGGTTTAATCCTTGTAAGCATTAAAATAAAATCGAGGAGGAAGCAAGTTCTTGCTCTTTATATTTATTTACCATTAAATTAAATTGATGGAATATTTTTTCGTTTATGTCTTTTACAAAAACTCTGCCCGAATTCCAGTCAGCTGCAAAAAAGCTTAGTTCCTCAGTGAACAATGCTCATATCGTGCTGCTTAGAACAATCGGGGTACTTGTGAAGACACCAAGTTGTTTCAAGCCAAAGCAGAGCAGAGGCCCATTCTACGGAAGAATTCACACGCCCAACTTCGCACTTTTCACTCCTTGCGCAGAAATGATACCATTTTCCAATTTGTATCAGCGCAAGGAATAAAAAATGCCAAGTTCGGATAGCAAAGTTTTTCGTGAAATTAGCCACGTTCAATTTGGTCTTCTGACTAAGCGCAGTGGTTGCCCTTAAAGAAGATCGCCAAGCCGTAGAGGAAATTAGTCCTCTCTGTGACAAAATAAGACCAAGGACACTGTCGTATATCCCATCCTGTCAATTGATCACTATTGATCCAAGGTTGTCCAGGGGTACCTTACATATAGTTATTCTCGAATCCAAAGTACCTGTAAAGTGACTTGCCTTCTAAGATGGGCTAGACTAGACGGGTTGTATGCGATGTTGGCAAACACTTGCCGCTCCTCGTAGTCGTACTCACAGAGGATCTTGTTGTCGCACAGGTAGAACCTGTCGCCCACGCAAAACCTGCGGAGAAAACGGAGAAAAATTAGAATGGAATCTAAAATAATAATAGAATAGAAAAAAGCCCTGGTCAGCATTGTAGAATAGAATATAGAAAAGGAGCTCAGATTTTTCAATAGTAGAATTGAATAGAAAAGATTTTAATATATTTACTACGATTAACAATCTTTGATGGTGTATAACAAACTGCACTTCTTAAAAATCATATAAGAATAGACCAAAGCCCTTGTCGGGACTCGAAAGAATTAGAAGTCAGGGATCTTTCATTTTCGACTTTTGACAAATTGTCCTCTAGCTAGAGCGGGTCGCATTTGAAAGAAAATCTGAAGTAGCCTTCCAGAGCCTTGGACAGAAGTTGCTTTCTCTATATGCTCATAATACTTACCTATGGTTGCATTGCTGACAGGCAAAACACTCTAGATGGTACACATTGTTCTTGGCTCGCATGACCATTTCAAAGGCAGGTATCACTTTGGTACACGCGGCACAATAGCCTGTCGTCCCGAACAATCTGTGAGGAGGGAACAGAGAAGCAATCATTAAAACGATGCGATATGATGGTTCAAAACCTTTGAGAGATTGAAAGGAGAATATTCTTCAGAGAGACGCATACCATTAAGTTAACTTGAGACTGTGGGCCTGAAGGTTGGATAGTTGAATTCTTTCTTTCCCGGCCTCACTCAGGCTGGATGAGTTAGCTTTCCGCCGAAGGGAGGGTAAAACCCCCATCACTAAAGGCCTCAGCAGTTATACAGTAAAGTTAAACCCTGATCAAACAAAGAGGATTGTACCAAGATTTTTTTTCTTCTTCAAAAGATTGTAGATACCTTCGTACCGCTTTCGCATTACTTCAAGGCACACTCTTTTACATCCATGCCCAATCCAAGAACTGAAAATTTTGATGAGAAAATTTCCGCCCTGGCTGGGATTCGGACCCAGCTCCTTCGGGTTGAGCGACTCTTGACCATTCGGCCACGGTGGGCTTACCTCAAGTAGTCTCGTTTGCACAGGATCAGGTTCGCCTTCTGGTACAGGGTGGATCCCACCTCGCCTAGTCTACAATCACAGCAGCCGCATTTGAGACAGTCTTCGTGCCAGAACAGATCTAGCGCCTTGAGGAGGAAGCGTTCCGTGATGCGTTTGCCACAGCTGGCGCATTCCTTGAGACCTCCGGATGCTCCCCCGGCCAATGCGCCTTGAGTGACGGACGAAGCATCTGTAACAGAAGAACAGGGGATGGGTGGTTAGATTCGTAGATTGGGAGGTTTAATTAGTTACCTTTGGTCCCGACACCCAAGGTCAGCCACTCACTATGAGGTAGACCTGACAGGTACGGCTGAAAAGCTCCGTCTGTCAGGTTTACCTGATGAGCACACACATCATTAGCTAGACCTGATCAGGTGTACCTGTCGTCAGGTCTACCTGATAGTGAATGGCTGGCCTTAGACTGTCAAAATACGACCTGTAGTCACACTATAGCAACAGAAGTGATGATAAAGGAGGGTAAAATGGGTGGTTATTTTGTTCCTTGGTGTGAGGGTGTGAGTATTATAGGACATGGAGTTAGAGGTGGATTGAATCAAGGTAGAGTTAGGAAGAAATATCGTCTTTGGTTTGAAGACCGAGGAGGGAAGATTGAGGAAGGTCTGAGGTTTTGATGATACCTTTTACTCTGCGGTAGATGTTGTGACTTGTGACACCCAAGTGAAAAAGAAGAAGAAGAAAAAAAAAATCTCAGTTGATCCTAATTATAATTAATAATTCTCCCGGTAATTCCTTCCGTCAACCGTCGCTCTAATGTCTTCCTGTTTTTCCATAAGATTTTCCGGGAACCGGGAAACGTTGTCGCTTTCACCTTATAATCAAAATTTCTCCTTAATTATCTTCCCTCTCCGGAATTTTACCTTAATTATTTTCCCGTAATCTTCCCTTCTCTCCGGACATCCAAAATCCTAAAGTCGCTAAGACATCCGCTCATCAGCTAAGACGTTTTCACGTTTCTAAGACGTTTTCTAAGAAATTCTAAGACCCTAATCCACATCCGCCTCGTAGGCATCTTATTAGGCTTTCCCTGAATCTTTGGAATCCTGAAATTATAAAGATATCTACAATATCTATGTACCTACCTATATTAGAGCGAAATTGTCTTCCTTTGTTCATCATCATTCCATCTCTTCCTCTCGTCTTTTAGATTTCATTAAGATTATAAATTTATACCTCTTCAGTATCTTTGAAGAAGGAATAGAATATACCCCGTTTATACATAGTACTGCCAGAATGAGACTGAAAAGTCCCTTTACTCCCGCAGTCTAAATAAGGTCTTATGTATTTGGTACCAAATAGGTGTAAATTTTATAAAAAGAAGCGGATTTTCAGTTTTGACTCCACGGTTTTCGGTTCAGTTTGTGTCTGCTACGTCTATCGGTTCTTCGGTTTTGGCGCAAACATGTTCATCAACATGAAGGAAATTTGTCCATTACATTTTGGGCTTCATAACGCCCTCAGGGGCTCCTTCGAGGTCCTTTTTCTGAGTTCTACTGGTAAATGTCTTTTCCCTTTAGAATTAGACCCCAAGTTTCTACCGCCCAGATATTACTGGTTAGTTTGGCTGTATTTAAGCACACCAGAATCACCAGATTCTCAAATTGCATTTTTTTTCCCACACAGCGCGACGCAAAGTGACGCTTTTACAAACCATTTTCTGACAAGTGCTATTGAAGAGATAGCTCAGGGCGGACGTCAAATCCAGGACAGGTATTTTCGCTTTTTCTTTTCATTATTCATCATCATTTCGAACACAATATTAATTTTCCTTTTCTGCTCCTTCACTTCCGAATAATTTCATAAGTACATGCAGGCTAATGTAATGAGATACGGGGCGAACGTGCGGTGCTTTGTGCGACTTGTGCGGCCTTCAAAGGAGCATTGTCACTAATATTGTCATGGTGTTGATTTTAGCTTTAGATTTTGGTCCATACGTCCTATCCTAAGCCAAGTCAAAAACTCAAAAAACCAGGATGCTGATTTTCAAAATCAAAATCCATCGAGTGGATGGGTAGACGCAATATTTGAGTGAGTGCCGCGTTGTTGGGTAGGTCTGCAATGTGCTTTACTTTAGTTTCAGTTTGTTCTCTTATTTCTAGGTAGAACCAGGCTAGATAGCTTGGAAGGTAGCGCGCCCGCCTTGTCCGAAATTTCTTCTAAAAAGATAAGTTTCGTTCTCGGAACGGCTGGGTTTTGACCTCAGATTTGGATTTTTCCCAACTTTTTACATAGGAATCGACCATTTATTCATAATTTTTACCCATTTGCAACTGCTCCAATGTCTTTTCCCTTTAGAATTAGACCCCAAGTTTCTACCGCCCAGATATTACTGGTTAGTTTGTTTGTATTTAAGCACACCAGATTTTCAAATTGCATTTTTTTCCACACATCGCGACGCAAAGTGACGCTTTTACAAACTATTTTCTGACAAGTGCTATTGGCTATTGAAGAGGTAGCTCAGGGCGGACGTCAAATCCAGGACAGGTATTTTCGCTTTTTCTTTTCATTATTCATCATCATTTCGAACACAATATTAATTTTCCTTTTCTGCTCCTTCACTTCCGAATAATTTCATAAGTACATGCAGGCTAATGTAATGAGATACGGGGCGAACGTGCGGTGCTTTGTGCGGCCTTCAAAGTAGCATTGTCTTTAATATTGTCATGGTGTGTGATTTTAGCTTTAGATTTTGGTCCATACGTCCTATCCTAAGCCAAGTCAAAAACTCAAATAGAAAGTAAAACCAGGATGCTGATTTTCAAAATCAAAATCCATCGAGTGGATGGGCAGACGCAACATTTGAGTGAGTGCCGTGTTGTTGGGTAGGTCTGCAATGTGCTTTACTTTAGTTTCAGTTTGTTCCCTTATTTCTAGGTAGAACCAGGCTAGTTAGCTTGGAAGGTAGCGCGCCTGCCTTGTCCGAAATTTCTTCTAAAAAGATAATGCTCGTTCTCGGAACGGCTGGTTTCCTTTTTTCCTAACCTACCTCTCTCTCCGATTTCAAGTACTGCACTCTGTTTTGATCTGACTGGAGTTTTCACACCTTACAACCAGCAGTCATTTCTCCTCTCCCTATCTCTCCTGTTTTATCTTTATCCTAATCACATTTTACATCATTAAATTAATATTATTATTATTACCTGGTGTGAAATTTAGAAATTAATTTGAAAATTCCCCGATTTTCCCCTCACTCCTTTTCGTGGAAGAATTTTTATACATCTTTTGTATTTATGAAAACACCTTTCACACCCAGTAGCTCAGAGGTAGAATGTTGGATTTGTATTCCGGGGGGTTGGCGTTCGACTCTTCCATTGAAAAAAGTGGGCTATTCAATAAACCCAATCAGAAAAAGGCTCCAAGGGGCCCAAAATCTAGGAGGGAAATTTCCTTTAAGAAGGACCTTATAATAATTTTAAGTTTTGTTTCTTCAAAATTTTTGTTTCTTCAAAATCCACAGCAACAATTTCCTTTAAATTCGAGACCAAATCAAATACAATTTCAGCAAGAATAATTCCAAACGAATCAGTAATCAGAAGAAGAACTTCGCCAACTAACCAATGCCAATGGCCCTAATGCAATAGAAATAGAGCTCCTGCCTTATTCAGCAAAATTTGAAACAACCTGTATACTATGTTGCTGCTATGCGAAATCCTCAACACTCAAGCTAAGCAATATTAAGGGTGGTGACTATCTGGATAAATATCTATCACGAAACGTACTGGAAAGCCTTGTGATTTGTGATGTAACGTATAACGCTATCCCTTTCAACTTTTAAGAATGAGGCTTGGACATAACAGGGAAATTCAGAAATGTCCCCAGGACTCTGGATAAAACTTGAAGTCTGGGGAAAAAAGTAATTCAGCATTTGACAAGTGAGACTAGTGTGCTGATCGGACACTATTATCAGCAAATTTTAGAGTCCGCATAACGAATCAAATTCGAAACAGATCGTTTCTTTAACAGGTTTCCCTCCTCTTTCTTACCTCTTTTTTCTTCTCCTCCTCCCTGCGTTCCTCCTCCTAATTCTTCGTCTTCTTCTTCTACTAGGTACTTCACCCTCTTCTATTCCTCCTTCTCTTACTTCTGTGGGTATACCTCTGCTCTCTTCTTTCTTAACTTCTCCTTCTTCTTTCTTCATCCTTTTCTACTTCTCTAAAGAACTATTCCAAACGAATCAGTAATCGGAAGAAGAACTTCGCCAACTAACCAATGCCAATGCAATAGAAGAAAGAAATAATGTATAGGTACGAATAAAGAAATCAACAATAACAAAAGTCGAACTACAATAAATCCTAACAAACAATAATTCCGACAATCCATTATACATGGAACCAGAAACATGTTCGATTTATGAAAGAAAACTTTGGAAAGTTCACCCATATAGGAGGATAAAAAAGTTGAGAATCATATTGCTCTTGCAAACATTAGCGGAATTTCCTATACAGGGTGTATTTCTAGGAAATTTTAACACTAGAAAGAATATCTGGGTCGGATCCGACCGCAGGCATTCTAAAAACTTTCATAACTTTTTTCTTGACTGAGGTATGAAGCTGAGACTCCTAGGAGCTTCCTGAAATTTAGTTTGTCATAATTACCTTCCTATATTTTACCTTCCTCAAAAAAGAAAAAAAAAAAATAATAATAAAAAAAATAAATTCTTGCAAACATTAGCGGAATTTCCTATACAGGGTGTATTTCTAGGAAATTTTAACACTAGAAAGAATATCTGGGTCGGATCCGACCGGAGGCATTCTAAAAACTTTCAAAACTTTTTTCTCGACTGAGGTATGAAGCTCAGACTCCCAGGAGCTTCCTGAAATTTAGTTTGTCATAATTACCTTCTTATATTTTACCTTCCTCAAAAAAGAAAAATAAAATAAAACAAAACAAACAAACACGGACAGAACACAAAAGAATCAAGAACAGTTTTAGAAGTGTGATAGTTATTTTCGGAAAAAATAGCCCTTTTCGGTGAAAATAGTGAAAAAGCCCTGTCCAGAAGTTGCCACTGTACGTATGACATCAAAATGACTCAGCTTATCTTCTGGAATCACCTTGTAGAAAGCGTTCCTCATAAATCACCCTACAGTTTTTCATAAGAATTTTCTTCCCTTATATTATTTTCATTTTTTAGTTTTCACCAGTTTTTTTCCCTTAAAACATTTTGACATTAGAAAACTTTTCTTTCCCTTTCTAAGTCTCCGAAAATCTCATATGAGGTATGAAAAACATGTTCTTGTATGTTATTTTATTATAATGCAGGCTTGGCTATTGTGTTGCATAGGTAACGTAGATTTTTAGGCTGAAAAAAAAAAAAAACATTGGCCATTAGCCAAAAGACCTTCTCCTAAAATGAAAAGACCCATCCCAAATAGAATAATTTAGCTAAAATGCCCCAAAGTTGTGACTTTATCCCAAAATACATAAATAGATCATCCACAAAGGAAATTTAGCTATAAAAGAAAGCAAAAGTTTAGAAAAGGCTACTCATACTCACGATGGTCAGTTTTTGATGCCAAAACACGTTTTGAGGTCCCTAGAGCCTAAATCCAAAGTTTCAGCTATTGGTCCGTGTATGTATCTCTCCTGTCTGTAAACAAAATATCTCGAGAACGGTAAGAGCTAGAGACTTGAAATTTGGTATGTATCTTTCAAATGTGACAAGAATGCGACACACAAAATATCTCGAGAACGGTAAGAGCTAGCGACTTGAAATTTGGTATGTAGCTGTCAAATGTGACAAGGATGCGACACGAAACCCGGAGAAGATACTGACTCGAATAATCTTCCCTCGAACTCAGACGCTGTGTATACCAAAGACTGTAAAGAAGTAAGTGGAAAAGGGGATGCGTGGTCAAAAACACACGTTAAATTTTATGATAGGTATGACTAGTTCTGGATAAAATTTCCCAAGGTATTTTTCGTCATCAAATATGTAGTACTTGCAAGAAGCTGAGCTCTATTTAATCATAAGTGAACTTGGCCTTTCTAGTAGTCCCTAGGGTACATGTAGAATGCCGACCACTTACACTGATACTGTCTGACAGACCGACCTAGAATGTTTGGTTGCTCTGGTACACACGCTCGAAACTGTTTGTTTATTTGGCGATCACGTCCACTTCTAGGTCCAATGATCTCTTCTATCTGAGTTGACGCACGCAACCTTCAGAGAACATTGTGTTGCTTACTCCAACTCAACTTTGGGATCATTTAATCCTGCAGATGGACTCTACTGGTAGGGATGATAATATTTGGCAACAAATATCATCCCTACGAGAGACCAAGTTTTAGGTCGGTCCGGACTTTACGACCGACCCTGGGTGACTTAGGGTTGTCCCTGGAGATAGCTGAGGACCCCTGGGCCGACTGTTGATGTGTTCTTGTCTTGTTGCCCATTATACCCCCTGGGTTTATGTTTGTATAACCAGTTAACTAGACCGGTCTTTGATAGAACTTTTTTGCTCGTGACAAAATTGTTTACTAAGAATTCCAATTTTTTCCTTCGTAAAAAAAAGAGTATATGCCTATTCTTTAATCTAAGGGTCCTGGGTTCTGTCGTAGATGCGATGGTTGGTCCTTTGTAGTTTAAGGTCTGCCCGGACGTGGCGACCGACGCTGGGTGGCTGGGGAAGACTTGAAAAAGAACGTAACACACAACTGGTTGCTTAGCTTACTAAAGTAAGGATTAGCTTTATTTCACAAGTTGATGTTACGTCAGCCGATTTCTAAACCAGAATGTTTTTTTGTATGCTCTGGTTCTGGTACACACACTCGAAATTGTTTGTTTCTTAGGCGATCACGTCCTTTTCTAGGTCCAGTGATATCTTCTATCTTACGCAACCTTCGGATAAGATTGTGTTGCTTACTCCAACTCAGCTCTGGTATCATTGAATCTTGAAGGTGGGCTCTCTGCTGGCAGCGATGATATTTGTTACCAACTACACAATTGTGACGGGTACCTATTTTGGTAGGATAGCCTGTCGGGATTTAACGTCTCACGACGGGGAAAGGTTTTTAGAACGAAGAAACAAACAGGAGTTTGGGAATGGTATTTATTTAATATGTAAAATTTATTATATTGGTAATGGAGAATAAAATATAAAAATAAATAGATCAATAAATAGTCAGCAGAAACTGACTGGCCGTGGCGTGACACAATGTACAATGTCATTGTATGTGTCTGTAAATCCAAGGCTATTTTCTCTCGTCTACCTCTAATCCTCAAAGTCAAAAAGGTATTTACTTCGTAGTACAGAGCAATCTGGGGTTCGATAGTTCGATTCCTAAAGATCGAGCCCAACGATACCTATCTTAGTGCTCTATTCTGTACTTGCATGTGTAATTCATAAAATATTATTGTCTGAAGACTGACGGAATTTATCTGTTCTCGTGAATATATCAGGCTATAGGTATGATGTGATGGCCCATCCTATAAGGTTTTTCCCAGGAAAAATGGTTATCCGTTCTCCTTCTTCAAAAAAGGGCAACAAAAAGGGGTTTTCGGCCTAAAGTATTTCGCACTTATTACCGCTAAAAGCTAGCCAGAAGTTATTTTTAGATTAGTTATCTACTTTTCTCTTTTTATAAACTCTTTCGTATTAAAGTAAAAAAAAATAGAGATCTATTTATTGTTATTCCTATATTTTTGTTTAAATTTTTATTTATATAGGTAGTTTAATTAAAGAAAGAACGGACTACAATGTTCAAAATGTTGTTATACCTACATATTTTACAAAAGAGAATTCAAGGCAGGTGTTAAGGTGGTAAAATATCGACACCGCTGGCAAAATTTTGATTGTTTGAGCGGCTGGCTTTCTTCTATCTCTTCTTCCTTCTCTCTTTGCTTTCGAGACGATAAGATCTCAGCAACAGTTACAGTTCCCTCTATCAAACTTCTTTGAACAAATAAATAATAATATTAGACACCCTGTTTTAATTCTATTCCATGTTCATCACCTAATGATTCTGTCGCCTACAGTGGCGTAGCGTCCATGTAGGGCGTGTATGGAGGCCATACACTCGAACTTTATTGACTTTAATGACTTCAAATAATTACTTTCTTTAAATAATTAATGACTTTAAATAATTAATGTATTTTTATTAGATAAATAAAAATTATTATCCCTTAAAATGGTTAAAAATCCCTTAAACGTGCGTTCCATGTAAAGTTTATGGGCATCAAAATTAAAGTACACATTTTTTTTTTTTTTTTTTTTCAAAGTTGAACAATTTTCCTAGCCAGGATTATCAGGCATACTAAGGCGAGTGTGGAACTGGGAAGGTATTAGGTAGGTACCTAGTTATACTTGTCTCTGAAAATCCATGAAGAAGCATGGATGATGGAAATTAGTGCCCTACACGCCCTACACTTGAATTTAGACCACGCTACGCCACTGTTCACAATACTGCCTTCCTCCAAGATTCGTAGAAGCTTAACCCATCCTCTACGACTGTTTGCTCCTACACTTAAATCTCGTAGTGGCTTTTTGTGTACGATATTCCTTCCTTCAAAGTAAGTTATTTGTACAGGAAACCCCTTTTGAAGGGTTTTCTAAAGGGGTATAGGGTTTTCTTTCAATCTAGAATCAGTAAAATTTAGGTCAACCCTTCATTTATACATTCCTTTTAGTGCTCAGTGACAAGATCGCTCCAACTGTAAACATTTTAGTAGAAGAAAAGAACAAAGTTGACTAGAAACACTTTTCAGTCATAGTTTTTTTTTTATAGGGCAACCTACTTATGTTTAGCTATCTTTAGTATCTAACTACACAGGGAAATTTGTTGTTATCTTCGTTCAGTATTTCGGCCAAAGTGTACTGAGAAAGCCAGTGACAGGGTTCACCTAATTTACTGCAATATTTTGCTTTGGTCTGTGATTACAAGAAGGTAGGTATTACCCCTAGCTTACACCAATAAAATATACTGATCATGGTTGTGAAAGACTGAAATCTGAATGGATCTAAAAGACGGGATCTGGGTGTAAAGAACTTGGTAGGTAATACCCAAATACAGAATCTGAAACTGTACTAAAAGTGAAAAGCAGTAGGTACGAATAATCTATGCTATGGACCTGTAAGAACAGTTTTTGACACTCTCTAATATCTCGAACTCACCTAATTTACTGCAATATTTTGCTTTGGTCTGTGATTACAAGAAGGTAGGTATTACCCCTAGCTTACACCGATAAAATATACTGATCATGGTTGTGAAAGACTGAAATCTGAATGGATCTAAAAGACGGGATCTAGGTGTAAAGAACTTGGTAGGTAATACCCAAATACAGAATCTGAATCTGAAACTGTACTAAAAGTGAAAAGCAGTAGGTACGAATAATCTATGCTATGGACTTGTAAGAACAGTTTTTGACATTCTCTAATATCTCGAATTTAAAGGGCTGGTTTTTGTATTGTTATTCATAGAACACTAGCCATGGTTAGGATATGCCGAACAAACTTAAGTAGGTACCTACGTACTGTCAATAACGATAAACAAGGGAACATTGTTTTTGATGGAAAAAATGAAACCAATAAAAATATTTTAATTACAGAAGATTAATTTACAATAAACCAATTAATAACAACAAATCAAAAATAACAACGAGACGCTATTTACACAGATACTTTATGTTTACATACTGAGGGAGATATTTAACATGAAGGAAAATTAGGTAGAGATTGTTAGATGCTTCCATAGAGATATATAAAAAAAAAAAATATGCCTCAAGAATTCTTTGGGTTTTCAATATCTAAGAAGCTGCCTTAAGAAGTTGAGGATGTTCCATATTCCTCAATTACTTATTGACTTTAACATTTCCTTCATGGGTACAACAAAAATATTTCACAAAACAAAATTAAATAAACAAGAATGAGGGTCATTTACTTAAATTTTATATTATTTTACATAAACAAAACGAAGATTTCATTTTCTTTTAAATATCTAATAAGGAGAGGACATTTATATAGTATAAATCAGTAATTCAGTAATCAGCTGAGATCTATAAATGTAGATTTTTACAGTGAAGGTTTTGTCAGTAAGCATAAGCACATAGAAAAGAAAGGACGGGACAACAATGTTTCCAAAATATCCGTTTATGAAAAACATTCACAATCAGTGGCGTAGCGTCCATGTAGGGCGTGTATGGAGGCCATACACTCGAACTTTATTGACTTTAATGACTTCAAATAATTACTTTCTTTAAATAATTAATGACTTTAAATAATTAATGTATTTTTATTAGATAAATAAAAATTATTATCCCTTAAAATGGTTAAAAATCCCTTACGCATGTAAAGTTTATGGGCATCAAAATTAAAGTACACATTTTTTTTTTTTTTTTCAAAAGTTGAACAATTTTCCTAGCCAGGATTTTCAGGCATACTAAGGCGGGGG
>NW_007378341.1:71198-80382 GCF_000475195.1 Diaphorina citri | reverse complement strand
GCGGGTTTGATTCCCGCCCGGGGCGGATTTTATCCTGATGGGATAATGTTCGTTCTCGGAACGACTGGCTTTCTCCTACCCTGTCTTCCTTCTCTCTTCGATTTCGGGACGATAAGACCTTAGCAGTTACAGTTCCTTCTGTCAAACCTCTTTTAAAAAAAATCTTCCCAGTGGCAAAAGAACAAAATAACATTCGCAGTCAATTTAAGTCCCCCAAAGCTTTCTGGTTTCAAGATTTTGACTCTAATACACTTGGAGATACGTTTAAAAAGACCTTGTGTAAAGTAACTAACAGGATAACCGAATATGGGAATGTCGGAATGCTTCCCAGTGGCAAAAGAACAAAATAACATTCGCAGTCAATTTAAGTCCCCCAAAGCTTTCTGGTTTCAAGATTTTGACTCTAATACACCTGGAGATACGTTTTAAAAGACCTTGTGTAAAGTAGGTAACTAACAGGATAACCGAATATGGGAATGTCGGAATGTCATTTTGACAGCTTGAAAGTCAAAATTAAACAGCTATAGGACATACTCAAGAGCTATTCCATGTCAGATCTGCCTATCTTCTTTAGCTTTCTGTTTATCCTCTCTATTAATTCTACCTCAGAGGTGACAGTGGCTTTTATGACTGCCCTTGAGGTTCAAAAGTCCTCAAGTGGAAAGAGTGAAAAATTCCTTAAAGTCTTTCAGATTTGTAGTATGTTTTGTTTTGCTATTTACATTTTTTTGTGTTTGATTATTTAATATTTTCAATTTGAAAGGCACATAAAGTAGACTGCCTATTTAAAGTCCCCCAGCCAGACTAAGCTGGTCTACTGCCTATTTAAAGTCCCCCAGCCAGACTAAGCTGGTCTACTGCCTATTTAAAGTCCCCCAGCCAGACTAAGCTGGTCTACTGCCTATTTAAAGTCCCCCAGCCAGACTAAGCTGGTCTACTGCCTATTTAAAGTCCCCCAGCCAGACTAAGCTGGTCTACTGCCTATTTAAAGTCCCCCAGCCAGACTAAGCTGGTCTACTGCCTATTTAAAGTCCCCCAGCCAGACTAAGCTGGTCTACTGCCTATTTAAAGTCCCCCAGCCAGACTAAGCTGGTCTACTGCCTATTTAAAGTCCCCCAGCCAGACTAAGCTGGTCTACTGCCTATTTAAAGTCCCCCAGCCAGACTAAGCTGGTCTACTGCCTATTTAAAGTCCCCCAGCCAGACTAAGCTGGTCTACTGCCTATTTAAAGTCCCCCAGCCAGACTAAGCTGGTCTACTGCCTATTTAAAGTCCCCCAGCCAGACTAAGCTGGTCTACTGCCTATTTAAAGTCCCCCAGCCAGACTAAGCTGGTCTACTGCCTATTTAAAGTCCCCCAGCCAGACTAAGCTGGTCTACTGCCTATTTAAAGTCCCCCAGCCAGACTAAGCTGGTCTACTGCCTATTTAAAGTCCCCCAGCCAGACTAAGCTGGTCTACTGCCTATTTAAAGTCCCCCAGCCAGACTAAGCTGGTCTACTGCCTATTTAAAGTCCCCCAGCCAGACTAAGCTGGTCTACTGCCTATTTAAAGTCCCCCAGCCAGACTAAGCTGGTCTACTGCCTATTTAAAGTCCCCCAGCCAGACTGAGCTGGTTTAATCCTTGTAAGCTTCCCTACTCTAATTTTGCTAAATTTAAAGGACATAGTTATTCTCGAATCCAAAGTACCTGTAAAGTGACTTGCCTTCTAAGATGGGCTAGACTAGACGGGTTGTATGCGATGTTGGCAAACACTTGCCGCTCCTCGTAGTCGTACTCACAGAGGATCTTGTTGTCGCACAGGTAGAACCTGTCGCCCACGCAAAACCTGCGGAGAAAACGGAGAAAAATTAGAATGGAATCTAAAATAATAATAGAATAGAAAAAAGCCCTGGTCAGCATTGTAGAATAGAATATAGAAAAGGAGCTCAGATTTTTCAATAGTAGAATTGAATAGAAAAGATTTTAATATATTTACTACGATTAACAATCTTTGATGGTGTATAACAAACTGCACTTCTTAAAAATCATATAAGAATAGACCAAAGCCCTTGTCGGGACTCGAAAGAATTAGAAGTCAGGGATCTTTCATTTTCGACTTTTGACAAATTGTCCTCTAGCTAGAGCGGGTCGCATTTGAAAGAAAATCTGAAGTAGCCTTCCAGAGCCTTGGACAGAAGTTGCTTTCTCTATATGCTCATAATACTTACCTATGGTTGCATTGCTGACAGGCAAAACACTCTAGATGGTACACATTGTTCTTGGCTCGCATGACCATTTCAAAGGCAGGTATCACTTTGGTACACGCGGCACAATAGCCTGTCGTCCCGAACAATCTGTGAGGAGGGAACAGAGAAGCAATCATTAAAACGATGCGATATGATGGTTCAAAACCTTTGAGAGATTGAAAGGAGAATATTCTTCAGAGAGACGCATACCATTAAGTTAACTTGAGACTGTGGGCCTGAAGGTTGGATAGTTGAATTCTTTCTTTCCCGGCCTCACTCAGGCTGGATGAGTTAGCTTTCCGCCGAAGGGAGGGTAAAACCCCCATCACTAAAGGCCTCAGCAGTTATACAGTAAAGTTAAACCCTTTTTTTTTTCTTCAAAAGATTGTAGATACCTTCGTACCGCTTTCGCATTACTTCAAGGCACACTCTTTTACATCCATGCCCAATCCAAGAACTGAAAATTTTGATGAGAAAATTTCCGCCCTGGCTGGGATTCGGACCCAGCTCCTTCGGGTTGAGCGACTCTTGACCATTCGGCCACGGTGGGCTTACCTCAAGTAGTCTCGTTTGCACAGGATCAGGTTCGCCTTCTGGTACAGGGTGGATCCCACCTCGCCTAGTCTACAATCACAGCAGCCGCATTTGAGACAGTCTTCGTGCCAGAACAGATCTAGCGCCTTGAGGAGGAAGCGTTCCGTGATGCGTTTGCCACAGCTGGCGCATTCCTTGAGACCTCCGGATGCTCCCCCGGCCAATGCGCCTTGAGTGACGGACGAAGCATCTGTAACAGAAGAACAGGGGATGGGTGGTTAGATTCGTAGATCGGGAGGTTTAATTAGTTACCTTTGGTCCCTACAGCCACAAGGTCAGCCACTCACTATGAGGTAGACCTGACAGGTACGGCTGAAAAGCTCCGTCTGTCAGGTTTACCTGATGAGCACACACATCATTAGCTAGACCTGATCAGGTGTACCTGTCGTCAGGTCTACCTGATAGTGAGTGGCTAGCCTTAGACTGTCAAAATAGGACCTGTAGTCACACTATAGCAACAGAAGTGATGATAAAGGAGGGTAAAATGGGTGGTTATTTTGTTCCTTGGTGTGAGTATTATAGGACATGGAGTTAGAGGTGGATTGAATCAAGGTAGAGTTAGGAAGAAATATCGTCTTTGGTTTGAAGACCGAGGAGGGAAGATTGAGGAAGGTCTGAGGTTTTGATGATACCTTTTACTCTGCGGTAGATGTTGTGACTTGTGACACCCAAGTGAAAAAGAAGAAGAAGAATGATAAAGGAGGGTAAAATGGGTGGTTATTTTGTTCCTTGGTGTGAGTATTATAGGACATGGAGTTAGAGGTGGATTGAATCAAGGTACAGTTAGGAAGAAATATCGTCTTTGGTTTGAAGACCGAGGAGGGAAGATTGAGGAAGGTCTGAGGTTCTGATACCTTTTACTCTGTGGTAGATGTTGTGACTTGTGACACCCAAGTGAAAAAGAAGAAGAAAAAAAATCTCAGTTGATCCTAATTATAATTAATAATTCTCCCGGTAATTCCTTCCGTCAACCGTCGCTCTAATGTCTTCCTGTTTTTCCATAAGATTTTCCGGGAACCGGGAAACGTTGTCGCTTTCACCTTATAATCAAAATTTCTCCTTAATTATCTTCCCTCTCCGGAATTTTACCTTAATTATTTTCCCGTAATCTTCCCTTCTCTCCGGACATCCAAAATCCTAAAGTCGCTAAGACATCCGCTCATCAGCTAAGACGTTTTCACGTTTCTAAGACGTTTTCTAAGAAATTCTAAGACCCTAATCCACATCCGCCTCGTAGGCATCTTATTAGGCTTTCCCTGAATCTTTGGAATCCTGAAATTATAAAGATATCTACAATATCTATGTACCACATCCGCCTCGTAGGCATCTTATTAGGCTTTCCCTGAATCTTTGGAATCCTGAAATTATAAAGATATCTACAATATCTATGTACCTATATTAGAGCGAAATTGTCTTCCTTTGTTCATCATCATTCCATCTCTTCCTCTCGTCTTTTAGATTTCATTAAGATTATAAATTTATACCTCTTCAGTATCTTTGAGGAAGGAATAGAATATACCCCGTTTATGGGTACTGCCAGAATGAGACTGAAAAGTCCCTTTACTCCCGCAGTCTAAATAAGGTCTTATGTATTTGGTACCAAATAGGTGTAAATTTTATAAAAAGAAGCGGATTTTCAGTTTTGACTCCACGGTTTTCGCTTCAGTTTGTGTCTGCTACGTCTATCGGTTCTTCGGTTTTGGCGCAAACATGTTCATCAACATAAAGGAAATTTGTCCATTACATTTTGGGCTTCATAACGCCCTCAGGGGCTCCATCGAGGTCCTTTTTCTGAGTTCTACTGGTCCCTGATACATCAACGAGATGGTATGAACACGAACCTAAACCAGTCGTAACCAATGAGGAAATCACCATCATCTATGATCAACAAATGAACAAATACATACAGATCGAACAGTTCCTGCAAATAAACCAGACATTGTAGTAAAGAATGTGAAAGATAAGAAATATGTACTGATAGATGTCTCTGTTCCGCCCCGCCAAGTAGGAGATAGCCAGCCCTTCCGAGGGATGAACTTTATCTACATATTTAGGATTATTACACCCATATTTCATGAACTTTGAGGTGTAGTAGATGAACCAAATATTATAGGGACTGGTCTTTGCGTCAGGGCAGTGAAAATAAAAGATCTTTTTTGCCAGCCTAGTTAGCTTAGTTGGTAGGATAAAATCCGCCCGGGCGGATTTTATCCTACCAACTAAGCTGATGGGATAATGTTCGTTCTCGGAACGGCTGGCTTTTTCCTATCCTGTCTTCCTTCTCTCTTCGATTTCGGGACGATAAGACCATAGCAGTTACAGTTCCCTCTGTCAAACCTCTTTAAAAAAAAATCATGTTTATTTTGATATTGTATAAAACACTTCGTCTAACATCATTCCAGAGGTCAACGTGCTTATGATGCTCGAGCAATTGCCCCTTTGGATGATCAGAGAAATTTCTGAACCAAGTACTGACGTGAGCGAGGATCACCAGAAACGCGATGTAGGGGATTTCCCAACCCGCGACTTATAGCTTACAAGGCAGACGCGCTGTCCAACTAGGCTGGCTTGAATAAAATTTTATTTTTGTTGTTTCTCTCTTTAAAAAAAAAAAACCCTTTAAAAAAAAAAAAAAAAAAAAAAAACAGCTACTACCTTATTTTCTTTGCCTATAAATTGCACTTTAAAAGAAGAAGAAGAATATCTTGGATCTTTTGAACAGAATATAGTAAATAGGTACATACATTTGTAGGTAGGTATTGATATTCATTGGTACCTTACGTATGTACATCTTGGTACCTAGAATAGGTTCGTAATAAAATTAGTTTCGTGATTTCTCCATCTCTTTCCCCTCAAAGCACAATACATTCAATAAAAACTAATTTTTGTCTGGCCCAAAAAGGAACACTGTCCCATCCACTTGTCGAAGTATTCCTTTAAAAAAAAAAAAAAAAAAAAAAAACAGCTACTACCTTATTTTCTTCGCCTATAAATTGCACTTTAAAAGAAGAAGAAGAAGAAGAAGAAGAATATCTTGGATCTTTTGAACAGAATATAGTAAATAGGTACATACATATTTATGTAGGTAGGTATTGAAATTCATTGGTAGGTACCTTACGTATGTACATCTTGGTACCTAGAATAGGTTCGTAATAAAATTAGTTTCGTGATTTCTACATCTCTTTAGGTGTCCACTTTCCCCTTAAAGCACAATAAATTCAATAAAAACTAATTTTGGTCTGGCCCAAAAAGAACACTGTCCCATCTACTTGTCAAAGTATTCCTCTACAAAAATGGGATAGAAACAAAGGTCGAAAAAAATTAATAAAACATGGATATTAAAAAAAGCAAAAAAAAAAAAAATCGTTGAGGTTTTGAAAATGTTTAAAAACAGATTTCCTTCTCTTCCCTCCTTAAGTTATACCCCTCACAACTCCAGTCTACCACTTAGTCTCCTTAAGTCTAACCCTTCTTGTAAGTCCTTAAGTTCCCTAACCTTCCCTCTTGTAAGATTTTAAATATAGGGAAATCCTCGTTTCATCTCAATCCCGAAACTTCATAATAGAAACAAAACCTATAGTCTACCAGGTACGTAATAGACTTAAAGATAACAAAGCAAACAACCTACACATATGTATCAACCAGGCAGGTAATAGAGGTTTCCTATGGAAGTATATTTATAACATACCTAATAGCCCAACCAGACAAGCACATAAATAAGACATTAGTAAAACACGAAACAAAATGGACACATCGAGAAAATAGAAAATAAAAAAAAATAATAATGGGAGATTTAAAATAATAAATGATCATAAATATTTTCTCGGACAGAGTAAAGCTCAGAAAAATCTTATAGCGGGGTTTTCGATTTTCCCATTTGTTTTGGAAAATCCTTCGGGTCAATCTAGAGTAGCTTGTAAGATAAAAGACCGAACAGAAAGCAGATTCAGTTCCCTTGGCTTTTGAACGTGAAGTCCCTTCTATCCTTTCGAAGCAAGAAAGTGGAGAAAAGTAGCTAGGTGGTTTACTCTAGTTGCCTATACTAGGTAGTTGGGTCTGGTACTTGTTCATTTGTGGATAATCATTTCCACATGCTGTCGATTTTATGTGTCGTACAATCTTGGTGGACAGAGTAAAGCTCAGAAAAATCTTATAGCGGGGTTTTCGATTTTCCCATTTGTTTCGGAAAATCCTCCGGGTCAATTTAGAGTAGCTTGTAAGATAAAACACCGAACAGATTCAGTTCCCTTGGCTTTTGATCGTGAAGTTTATCCCTTTGAAGCAAGAAATTGGAGAAAAAGTAGCTAGGTGGTTTACTCTAGTTGCCTATACTAGGTAGTTGGGTCTGGTACTTGTTCGTTTGTGGATAATCATTTCCGCATGCTGTCGATTTTATGTGTCGTACAATCTTGGTAAAAAAAAGAGAAAATTAGTACCTATTAGTGTTAAGAAATAACAAGTTTATTAGTGGATGTGCCTGCACTACCATCATGTTCCAAACGATGCAAATGATTCTGATAGGTTCTATTTCTTTAAATTAGAACAATCCTATTAGAATTTAATAGATCCTAATCTACCTCTAGGTATTTATTCCATCTTTTCGAAAAAAATTCTAAAAGTTTTCTATTTCCTAGATACTCGTATGTACCTACCTACCTACCTACCTACCTACCTTAAACTCAAATAAAGTTATAATAATAATAATAGTGCTTATTTATACTGCTCGCATAGGACTGAAAAGTCCCTTTACTCTAGCAGTAGGTTACTATTTCATACCTCGGCTGGGATTGAACCCACGCCCTCCTGTTTACCAGGCGAGCACCTTGACCACTACACCACCGAGGCTGGTAAAGTTATAGTGGGTACCAGAATAAGAAACAGTGAAAGTTAATTCAAAAGAAAATCTTCATGGACAGAAAGGGACTGAAGAGTGCCTGGAGGGAACTTTTGGAATGAATGGGAGCAGTCCTACTTGGTATTATCAATAGGAAAATTACCTTTGTTTCAAGGCAGTGCCGAAGATAACAGTTTTAGAATGGCTAAACCTTTCTACATACATATTGGGTTTTATATCACAGAATGGACATACATACCTAACTGGTACAAGCTAGGTTATATTGATTCTGGTTGAATCTTGGCCAGATTTTATTGATCCCGACAGTATATGTTTTATTGTTGTGTTGAAGTTGAAAATAATAATAATAATAGGAATTTAGCTAGTAGTGTTAAGAAATAACAAATTTATTAGTGGATGTGCCTGAGCTATGTACCATCAATTTCCAAACAAATTGGTATTCCAAATTTGTTCGAAAATTTTTTCAAAAAGTTTTCAACTTCTCAGATACCTACCCTAAGAAACAATCAAAGGAAACTCAGAGGGAAATCTTCATGGACAGAAAGGGACTGAAGAGTGCCTGGAGGGAACTTTGGAATGAATGGAAGCAGCCCTACTTGGTATTATCAATAGGAAAATTACCTTTGTTTCAAGGCAGTGCCGAAGATAGCAGTTTTAAAATGGCTAAACCTTTCTACATACATAATTATTGTGTTTTATATCACAGAATGGACATACATACCTAACTGGTACAAGCTAGATTATATGTTAATGCCTCCCATTTTTGGCAGAAGAAGTTGAGGAGAAGAAAGGCAGGATAAAAAGTTTGTTTTACCATAAAAGAAGAGGGAGAAGAAGGAGGAGGAGGAGACGAAGAAAAAGTAAAAGAAGATGATGAAGAATGAGGAGGAGACGAAGAAAAAGTAGAAGATGAGGAGTAGGAGAATAAAAAGTTTGTTTTACCATAAAAGAAGAGGGAGAAGAAGGAGGAGGAGGAGACGAAGAAAAAGTAAAAGAAGATGATGAAGACGGAGGAGGAAGAGGAGACGAAGAAAAAGTAGAAGAAGATGATGAAGAAGGAGGAGGAAGAAAGAGGAGACGAAGAAAAAGTAGAGGAAGATGAGGAGTAGGAGAAGAAAAAACCCATCAGAACCTTGACGAAAATCCTTTGGCAAAGGAAAACCAACCCTTCTGAAAATGTCGCCGCTTCTTACTTTTTAATGACAAACACATTTTTTGATGAGAAAAAAAAGGAACTATCCCAAAAAAATCTCATTACCATCAGACGATGGAAAGGAGGAGGAGAAATTGTTATTTAAAAATGTAAATTAAACAAACTGGTAACCCTGTACTACCTACGTACAACGGGCAACTTTTAATAAAAAAAAGGAGCTACCCCATGTTTAAATTATAACCTGAGCCAGTTCTTGTTTCTCTCCCAAAAAGCAATAAAGAAAATTGCTTTTTTTCCTACTAAATAATAAAAAAAGAATAATAATAATTTGATGGAAAAAATAATTATATTTTTTT
>NW_007378341.1:41531-70863 GCF_000475195.1 Diaphorina citri | reverse complement strand
AATATCTATCACGAAACGTACTGGAAAGTCTTGTGATTTGTGATGTAACGTATAACGCTATCCCTTTTCAACTTTTAAGAATGAGGCTTGGACATAACAGGGAAATTCAGAAATGTCCCCAGGACTCTGGATAAAACTTGAAGTTTGGGGAAAAAAGTAATTCAGCATTTGACAAGTGAGACTAATTTGCTGATCGGACACTATTATCAGCAAATTTCAGAGTCCGCATAACGAATCAAATTCGAAACAGATCATTTCTTTAACAGGTTTCTCTCCTCTCTGTTACCTCTTCTTCTTCTTCCTCCTCCTTCTTGTCCCCCTTCGTCTTTTTCTTATTAACTCTCTTCTATTCCCCCTTCTCGTCCTTCTGTGTGTACCTCTGTTCTCTTACCTCTTCCTTGTTCTCTATATCACCCTTTCCTACTTCTCTCTCGCCCTCTTCTCTCTTCTGTAGTTCTTCTCTTCTTGTTCCTTACCTTTCCTTTTCCTCTTCTTCGCACTCTTCTACTCTTCCTGTCTCTTCATTTTCTTCTGTAAGTACACCTACTTTAATCTTCCTTCCTTACTTCCTTCTGTAGTTCTTCTCTTCTTGTTCCTTACCTTTCCTTTTCCTCTTCTTCGCACTCTTCTACTCTTCCTGTCTCTTCATTTTCTTCTATAAGTACACGTACTCTTCCTTCCTTACTTCCCTTCTTCACTTCCTCATTCTTCTCCTTCACCACCTTCTCCTTATCTCTGCACCTTCTCGTTTTGATAAAAACAAAACGCTGACTAAAACCTCCGAGGATTCGAAAGCAAAACGAAATCCATCAGTGGCTTTCTATGTATAAGATACGTTACAATACATACAAGCACATGACACATCGTTGTTGTTGTTGGTGGTTGTTGTTTTTCGGATAGGATAACTAGAAAATCATCATTACATCGATTTGGTTGACACTTTCAAATCTCTGATTTTCCCAATGCCAAATAGCTAGAATTAAAAGTATGTATAGAAAGCAAAACGAAATCCATCAGTGGCTTTCTATGTATAAGATACGTTACAATACATACAAGCACATGACACATCGTTGTTGTTGTTGTTGTTGTTGGTGGTGGTGGTTGTTGTTTTTCGGATAGGATAACTAGAAAATCATCATTACATTGATTTGATTGACACTTTCAAATCTCTGATGTTCCCAATGCCAAATAGCTAGAATTAAAAAGTATGTAGTCACTTAGAGAGTACCGAAAATACCAAGTGATTATCCAACTTCGATTCTAAAGGTATCTTCGACGGCCGGTCGCGTCGCTCGACGAGTTGAATCTATGTTGTCGAGGCAGTGTGGACGTATGTGTGTGTGTGGACTACTGTGGACACACCTTAAGACCATCAGCATATTTTGTATGGGTTTGTAACTTCATACGGTTTTAGCAACACCGTATGAAAGCAGCCGCACGCGTTTCGTTCTTATTGGAACTCATCAGTTAGACATAGCTCTCAGGTGCTGGCCAGGAATTTGGAAGTGTTATTTATACTTCAGAGATGGAAATTGTGGAGAAACGAGAACCTGCGTTTTCTATGTAAGATTTTATTTGTGTTGAGTGTTGTTGTGAGCGCCACACGGTTTACATCTTTCCCTTTGAAAAATCTCATCACACGCCACTGCCAGATGCTATACCCGGCTACCTATAAATGGACCTCTTCAAGGCTGTAGATTCGTATAAACTTAACCCAAAATTTAGGGCTGTTGGCCCCTACATCTAACACCCGTATTTATGAACAAAAATTCTCGGTTTCAGATCAGTCTTAAACAAATTTTTGGCCAATCAGATGTTTGGAATTGATGCTTGAGCACTTGCTGAGAGCCAGCATTTTGTTCATAAATATGGGTGTAAGCCTCAATACGGGATTTTTGTGTAAAGACTCCCAAGAGTTTCTTAAATTGGGGCATAATTGAGTGGTCCGGTGCCAGACTTGCCTAACCCTCAGTTTCTTCAAATTGAGATTTTTGTGTCCGAAAGCAGCCGAGGATCTTCAACCCTATAAATACCGACTCAAACCTATCACAGACTCCATTACGCCTCTTAAAAGTTCTCCACACCCCCTCTAAGTCACCCATCGAAAAAGCACTCAACATTTCACCGTACAACTTTTCATGGGAGTTGACATTTTCGAAACTGAATTAACTGGAACACATTCCGAGTTCTGCGAAACCCTGTTTTTCGCTATTTCGCCCAAAAAGGGATATCCCCATTTCGGCGATATCCCATTCCCAACGTAATAACTTCTTGACCAGATAGATAAATTAACATTGGGTCATCTCGAATTTTCCTCCAAATAAAAACATTTTAGGACGTTTTTAGGGGAAATGGATGTTTAAGGAGGGGATGGGATAGAGTTAAATACATATGAGAGATATAATATAAAGAGGAATGACTTATGGCTTTAATATAATACGGTATACAGGGTGTCCCAGACAAGGGAGTGACGGAGAACACGATTTCAAGTGTTCTTACATACTATATGTAAACGTAAATTGGATAGGATTTACAGATAAAATATTTTCATCTGTTTTTCCAGGTATCGAATCGCTACTCTTGATGATCCAGCTGTTTAACCCTTGAATGACAAGAGAAATTCTGGGTAAAAATTATTTTTAGTTGTAAAACTATTACAGGGGTTGGCCCAGCATTAGCCCATGAGGGCTCCAATTTTATTCCAGTGCTCTTACCTACTAGCTGTCCTAGTAAGCTCTTTCTGTTGTGCTATAAAACTTATTAACCAATCCATCAAGGACTAATGACTAAAAATAATTTTGATTACTAATGTTTAGTTCACTATTTGCTAGCTTTAGGAGGTTACACAAATCATTTTCAGAAAGCTAAGAAAATAAAGTGTCAACACCAAGGACACTCAGTAGCTCCCACCCTGTATGAGACGAGAACAATTTTCATTTTATTGGCTTCTTGGGAAATGTCTACAATTTTTATTTATAACATTTATTATATTGTTACATTTTTTTTTCAAATTAAAAGTGTCCTGAAGAAAAATAAAATAATAAAAATTGCCCGGAGAACGATCTTTGGTTTGCTTAGATGGGTTTTTGCTGTAGGAACCTAAAGTATGTTGCGTTCTTGAAAGCAACTTTACACTTAACATTTCGCAAATGTTGACGTCACAACTGGAAAGTACAAAGGACTATCGACAGAGATCAAACCCTTCTCCTTGCTAGGCCCTTATGAGAAAAGGGCCCAAACTCCAGCCCCCTTATATAATAAAGGGCCCAGCTTGGAGAAGGATTACACCACGTAGGTAGTCTTAAAAGTAGATTTATGTTCAGAGTCTATTTATGTTCTCACGATACATTATCAGCTTGAGCATATCAGATAGAAGTATCAATTTATGTAAAAAGCCATTTCAGCTTTCAGACAAGAGGTGCTTTTGCTTTTAGAGACGACTTTTTTTGTTCGGTAAAGAATGTAGGGAACACAATGTCTTTTTAGACTTTTCTCTCTATCCTTTTTTTCTTTATCTTGTACATGGCACTTCGTTCTCCTCTCTCTCTCTCTCTCTCCTTGCTTCTCAAAAATCACTTTAGGAAGTAAGAGAGAGAGAAATAACACGTATACATTAAATTTAGATACAGGGTGCGATGAGTTTGGGTCTCAAAGTTTTATTTTGGGAATTAGGGGACAAAATGCTTTGGCCTATTTGAGCTTGATATAGGCACTTGAGTTACCCAAAACCAATATTTCAGGCATTGGACCAAAGTTCTTTACTTCGTTTAATCGATCAAACACATTATGATTTTAGGAAACTAGCTGAAGATCATAAAATCAGAAAAAACGAGATCTAAGAACAGATAAGGAGGTGAATTCCTATAATGTTCCTATTTCTTCTCTCAAATAAGCAACTTCTTAAAAATAACTGTCATATTTTGATTAGAAATTTCCGCGATCGACTATATGTGTGGACACACCTTAAGACCATCAGTATATTTTGTATGGGTTTGTAACTTCATACGGTTTACATCTTTCCCTTTGAAAAATCTCTTCACACGCCACTGACAGATGCTATACCGGGCTATCTATAAATGGACATCTTCAAGGCTGTAGATTCGTATAAACTTAACCCAAAATTTAGGGCTGTTTGCCTCTACATCTAACACCCGTATTTATGAACAAAAATTCTCGGTCTCAGATCAGTATTAAAAAAAATTTGGCCAATCAGATGTTTGGAATTGATGCTTGAGCACTTGCTGAGAGCCAGCATTTTGTTCATAAATATGGGTGTAAGCCTCAATACAGGATTTTTGTGTACGAAAGCAGCCGAGGATCTTCAACCCTATAAAATACCGACTCAAACCTATCACAGACTCCATTACGCCTCTTAAAAGTTTTCCACACCCCCTCTAAGTCACCCATCGAAAAAGCACTCAACATTTCACCGTACAACTTTTCATGGGAGTTGACATTTTGGAAACTGAATTAACTGGAACCCATTCCGAGTTCTGCGAAACCCTGTTTGTCGCTATTTCGCCCAAAAAGGGATATCCCCATTGTGGGGATATCCCATTCCCAACGTAATAACTTCTTGACCAGATAGATAAATTAACATTGGGTCATCTCGAATTTTCCTCCAAATAAAAACATTTTAGGACGTTTTTAGGGGAAATAGATGTTTAAGGAGGGGATGGGATGGAGTTTAATACATATGAGAGATATAATATAAAGAGGAATGACTTATGGCTTTAATATAATACGGTATACAGGGTGTCCGAGACAAGGGGGTGACGGAGAACACGATTTCAAGTGTTCTTACATACTATATGTAAACGTAAATTGGATAGGATTTACAGATAAAATATTTTCATCTGTTTTTCCAGGTATCAAATTGCTGCTCTTGATGATCCAGCTCTTTAACCCTTGAATGACAAGAGAAATTCTGGGTAAAAATTATTTTTAGTTGTACAACTATTACAGGGGTTGGCCCAGCATTAGCCCATTAGGGCCCTAATTTTATTCTAGTGCTCTTACCTACTAGCTGTCCTAGTAAGCTCTTTCTGTTGTGCTATAAAACTTATTAACCAATCCATCAAGGACTAATGACTAAAAATAATTTTGATTACTAATATTTAGTTCACTATTTGCTAGCATTAGGAGGTTAAAATTTTACAAAAATCATTTTCAGAAAGCTAAGAAAATAGAGTGTCAACACCAAGGACACTCAGTAGCTCCCATCCTGTATGAAACGAGAACAATTTTCATTTTATTGGCTTCTTGGGAAATGTCTACAATTTTTATTTATAACATTTATTATATTGTTACATTTTTTTTTCAAATTAAAAGTGTCCTGAAGAAAAATAAAATAATAAAAATTGCCCGGAGAACGATCTTTGGTTTGCTTAGATGGGTTTTTGCTGTAGGAACCTAAAGTATGTTGCGTTCTTGAAAGCAACTTTACACTTAACATTTCGCAAATGTTGACGTCACAACTGGAAAGTACAAAGGACTATCGACAGAGATCAAACCCTTCTCCTTGCTAGGCCCTTATGAGAAAAGGGCCCAAACTCCAGCGTATGTTGCGTTCTTGAAAGCAACTTTACACTTAACATTTCGCAAATGTTGACGTCACAACTGGAAAGTACAAAGGACTATCGACAGATATTAAACCCTTCTCCTTGCTAGGCCCTTATGAGAAAAGGGCCCAAACTCCGGTCCCCTTATATAATAAAGGGCCCAGCTTGGAGAAGGATTACACCACGTAGGTAGTCTTAAAAGTAGATTTATGTTCACAGTCTATTTATGTTCTCACGATACATTATCAGCTTGAGCATATCAGATAGAAGTATCAATTTATGTAAAAAGCCATTTCAGCTTTCAGACAAGAGGTGCTTTTGCTTTTAGAGACGACTTCGATGACGTCACATCAAATGTCCCGAGCAAAGCTCCCTCGCAGGCAACGCATTAATGTGTTTGTGCGCATACGTTTCTGCGCAGTTCTATCTGCTCCTCCGCTAGCGCGCTTGCATAGTGGTGCTACCTAGCGGACAAAAATAGCAACTGCGTTAAGTCTGACGTCACGAATCTTTGAACTCTTTCATTATTTTCATTATAAAAATTGAATTTTCGACCTTTTACAGTTGTTTTTTCGGAGTTTTGACCTCAGATTTGGATTTTTCCCAACTTTTTACATAGGAATCGACCATTTATTTATAAGTTTTACCCATTTGCAACTGCTCCATTCCCTTATGAATAGTTCTTTTCTGCTTCATGCTGTCCAATAAACCTCACTCTTGCGAGTAGGTAATTTTGACCCACCTGGTACAGAATTACCATCCGTAATTATCTGGGATACCCTGAATAAACCCTAAATCCAAAGTTTCAGCCATTGGTCCGTGTGTGTGTCTGTCTGTGTGTCTGTCTGTGTGTCTGTCTGTCTGTCTGCAGCAGTGCTTGGGATTTGCATAGTGTTGTTGTTTTATTTAAACAGAGAGTGTCAGAGTGCAGCTGGCAATGAGGTGCATTACTCAGGAATCTCGGGATGCAAGAAAACTGCATTCAAGTTAACCCTATGATGAGACTATGAATCACAGGACTTATGAAACTAGCAGGTTGCAATTGCAAGTGATAACTTAAACTTCCTTACTTTCCTTTTTTTTAAACTTTTTCTTTTAAGAGTTTTGATAGAGGGAACTGAAACTGCTAAGGTCTTATTGTCCCTAGAACGAAGAGAAAAGGAAGACAGGAAAAAGCCAGCCGTTCCGAGAACGAACCATATCCGTTCAGGATAAAATTCGCCCCGCGAGAGAATCGAACCCACGCTTACAAGGCAGACCGTTCTACCTTCAAAGCTAACTAGGCTAGCTTCTATTCTTCTATGTATCTCCTCCATTATGCTTGGAATAATTATAAGCATCTCAATGACAGTACCTTTTTCTTGAACAGCAGCACCTACACTTATCAATAACTGTTACCGATCCAATCAACCAATCAGGAGGCACCAAACTATTAGAGAAAACTTGTCAATGGTAAATAATTGTCCGGATGATGAGAACGAGAGAAGTTGAGAAAGATGAAAATAATTGTGCTGTTCAGTTTGTTTGTGTCATGTGGTCACCCTAAAGTCGAGAAAACGCGGAAGCTTTGAGAAAAACAGTAAATGACCATTTAGCACTCTTGTCGAAGAAACAGTGGTAAAACGTTGGGCTGCCAAGAAGTCAGTTTGATTTTCTCGGTCATAGGTAGATTCTAGAAAAAATACGCTTTCTTCTCCTCCCATTTTGATTTTCTCCGTCATAGGTAGATTCTAGAAAAAAATACACTTTCTTCTCCTCCCATGGTCATTGTCTTTAATATTGGACCTTACTGCCTAATATTACATTGAAATGTGGATCTTTTCTTACGAAATTCCTTTCCAAAACGGTTGTGTTTTTTGAAGTTCAGCGAAGTTTTCAGGCCTTAAGGCTCAAGGTGTTGCTCTTACTAGACTGACGTGCGCTCCAAATTATTGATGGTTGCTTGTCCAGTCAGCCAATTTCATTATTTTACCGGTAAAAAAAACCACCGTAAAAAAAAATCCAGAGCGAACCTTGTGCTGTCGCGTCATTCCTCAACGGTGAAAAAGCTTTTGAGTTTTCAGCAAAATTTTGATGCAATCTAATGAAGGAAGAGAAAGGAGGAGGAGGAGGATGAGGAGGAGGAGGAGGAGAGGGAGAAAAACCCCTGAACCCTGAGGAAGGCACGCTAATTGTGAGTAAATAAGGGAAGAGAGAGAGAAAAAGGAAGGAGAGAGAGAGAGAGAGAGAGAGAGAGAGAGAGAGAGAGAAACACAAAACTGTGTAATTCAAATGTAATGACCCTCACAATTATCTGCCTGGCCCGACCAGCCGCGAAGCACGGGGGTTAAAATGTCACTTGAACGTAGAATCTGAGGAAATGTCACTGAAGCAGGCTCTAACAAAATGTTAAGAAGTCCAAGGGCAGGTTATAAGGAAATTCCACAAAATCTATAATCTAAAAGTACAAGGTACCTATCTAGGTGTCAGCCCAACTGTGTAATTCAAATGTAATGACCCTCACAATTATCTGCCTGCCCCGACCAGCCGCGAAGCACGGGGGTTAAAATGTCACTTGAACGTAGAGTCTGAGGAAATGTCACTAAATAGGGATTCTAAAGAAATGTCACTGAAGCAGGCTCTAACAAAATGTTACGAAGTCCAAGGGCAGGTTATAAGGAAATTCCACAAAATCTATAATCTAAAGGTATCTATTATAATTACAATTACAAAATGTCACTTGAACGTAGAAAGGTAGTACAATTACAATTACAATATATCTAGTTGTCAGCCCGCGACAATAGCATGTTGAATGCGCCAGTTTGTAATGGATCACTGAAGGCAACTTTGCGTGCGATCAATATTTGGGTGGCTTTTCTTGGCTACTCTCAGGCAGCTCAGGCTGGCTGAGATAAAATGTTTGTTGCCGAATGGAGGGGGTTAGTTGGCTCTGTTTCCAAAGAATTTTACGCTGAATCTCGATTCCACAATAAGTTCTTATTCCTTGAGCCAAATCTGTGTGGCTTACATTTGGTATTAGCAGGGAATATATTGGCGAAAAATGGGGTAAGTATACTCCATTTAAGATTAAGAAGTTAACTCTATTATAAGGATTAAGTTAACCCTATTATAAGGATTAAGTTAACCCTACTCTCCAGCACTGGTTTGCCTTACGCCTCTACCCACAGCCAATTACTTTGTTTTCATCACAAGCATCAATTAGAATGAGCTCGTTGCTAGCTCCCTCTCCCTCTCTCCTTCGCCTTCCTTTCTCCGTCTCTCTCCCTCTTCCCCTCCATTTCTCCCTCTCCCTCTCTTCCCTCGTTTCTCCCTCCTTAGTCCACCTTTATCTTCCCCTTTTGCTCGTCTAATGATCTCTCTTCTCCTTCTTTCCCTTTCTTTTCTCCCCCCCCCCTCTATCTTTCTTTCTCTCAGTCCCCTTTTCTCTTTCATTCCCTATCTCTCTCCCTCTCGTTCTCCTCCGTTTGGTTTGTCTCTAATGACCTTTCCCTCTCTTTCTTACTCGGTAATAATACAAAACATGCATAAATAAAATGTTATTTATTCTATTATAATATTAATAAGTTTTTTCTCCATCGAGAGACAGATAGTAAATAGAGGACCTATAATTGACATCTCCCTCTCTCTGCCCTCAGGGGAAAAGGAGGGGGAATGTAAGGGAAACAGGAGGGGAAAATGTAGAGAAAGGTAGAAAGGGGTGAAATTGATTACCTCAAACTAGACAGAGTCTCCCCTTCTCCCCCGGTGGGCCAGGAAGGGTTAAGACATTTTATGATATTACATTTTTTTAACCCCTTGTGTGTCCTGTGTGCACATGTGGAGCCTTGTTTGTTTAATGTTAATTATATTAGAAAATTCTAATGTAAACAATGTTATCCATTAATGTTTTATTTTTCTCTTGTCTAATTCTTTTTTCTCCTTTCTTTTTCTTTGGTTAATTTGAATGATTCACTGCTATCCCCCCATTATGCTGATTCCTAAAGGGGAGGCTTTTTCTTTTAGTGAGTACAGCGACAGTTCTGCACCCCTGAGAGTTTGTAAGTCCTGAGTAAATAAAGCAGAATCAATTATAAACATCCGTCTTATTGCACGAAGTAGGTATAAACCACCTTAAAAATCTCCCTAAATTCACCCCTAAAGGGAGATTTTTAAGGTGGTTTTAAAAATTTAGACAACTCACGAGTAATTTCCAAAATAACTGTAAGTAATAGGTACCTATTTCCAATAAGAATCACCATTTTGTAATTTGTTTAATTTTCAAGAGAGGGATTTCTTATATCCCAAATTGAGATAGTGAGACCTAATTAGGGCCAAATTTTAAAACCCTGAAATGAAGTATTCCAGCAACATAGTATTTCATGTCATCAGATATTTGGAAACATAGTTGTCGATGCTGGGAACAGATCTTTTTTTAGTACTTTCTCCTAATGGAGGTAGCTCGAATTTGTGGGTTAGACAAGCCTGGCACCGGACCACTCAATTGTGGACACGTGGATATAGAAATGTCTTTTATGCTGGAACCAATTTGATATGGGAAAGAAGAAGGAGAAGAAAAGGAAAAGAAGAGAAAACACATGGCAGGCGAGGAGAGAAAGGAAGAGCTTCATAATGAGAAACTGGATAAAAAAATTCTCACGTACTTGCAAAGTACCTCACGAGTACATAAAGTAGCTCCTTCAATTGAGAGTACATATACATATACGGTCACGAGTATGCAACCCGCATCATTTCTCTGTATGGTCACGAAAAGAGTATGCAACCAGCAATTTTTCGCATACCCAAGTGACCATAGCTCGTACATAACCTGTCTTTCCAGGGCTAAAATTTTCAAACTATGCTCTTCAGGTTTTCTCCCCAATGGCGGAGTGGTCAAGACGCTCGCCTGGTGATCAGGAGGGCGTGGGTTCAATCCCAGCCGAGGTATGGAACCGCCTGAACATTGTTTAAGAATTTAACCACAATAATAGTAGTAACTTACTGCTGGGGTAAAGGGACTCCTTTAGTCCTATTCCACCAGTATAAATACCTAGTATTACAGACCTTTGTATTTCTTACCTTAGTAGGTAACTAGGTACCGCTTGTACATCATCTCATAAAGGAATTCAACTTTCAGTCTCACCGTAAAGCAGTATAAATGAAAATTATAATTATAAATAAATGATAAATCGTGCTAGTTCTATGTTTTGTTGTGGCATTTAACATGGGAATCATGGGAAGTGATTTAACTTTTATTAAATACATCACATTTATTATATTTAAAGAGTTCAAGTTGTTCATACCTACTTTGATGGATATCTGCCTACAGTGTAGGTAAATATTGTAAAGAGAAATGGCAAGAGAAAGAAACATTGAATCTTAATTCTTTATCTTGTAAAATAACTTTGCAATAGATCAGTTGCGCTTACTTGGGTGGTGTTTCAAAGTCATAGAGCAGGAAAAATGAGGACCAACGGAATTTTCCTTTTTCTTCTACGACTTCTAGATCCCGAGATAAATCGATTTAAAAAATACCGGCAAATCGTAAACTTTGACGTCACGGCATACGCTCCCGTAGGCGATGACGTCACATCAAATGCCCCGAGCAAAGCTCCCTTGCAGGTAACGCATTAATGTGTTTGTGCGCATACGTTTCTGCGCAGTTCTTTCTGCTCCGCCGCTAGCGTGCTTGCATAGTGGCGCTACCTAGCGGACAAAAATAGCAACTGCGTTAAGTCTGACGTCACAAATCTTTGAACTTTTTCATTATAAAAATTGAATTTTCGACCTTATACAGTTGTTTTTTCGGAGTTTTCACCTCAGATTTGGATTTTTCCCAACTTTTTACATAGGAATCGACCATTTATTTATAATTTTTACCCACTTGCAACTCCCCCATTTATTATTATTGTCAGTGGATGTGCCAAAATTACTTGATTTTCTAAACAAGTATTGTTGGTGGAGATGCCAAATTCTCCAATTGGTAAAGAAAGGTTTCAAGGGACTTTTCAGTTCTTTGTTGGCACCACAAATTCTTTTCTACATATTCAGGATATATATACCTAGGTAGGTATTGCAGGTACATATCTTCTTGTTTTTACTCTCGCAAGTGAAATAATAAAGGAAGGACGGACTAAAAACAAATGAATATGGTGTACAGGTACGTACACAAAGTAGGTACCGACTTGTATTTTAATACCTATACAAAGTACTTTAATACCTATTCATATAGGTAGTACCTACACAACACATACGTCATGGTTGTGCCATATTGCCAAAGTTAATTATCTTAATGACACACTTAAAATGAACAACACACCCGTAGGCGATGACGTCACATCAAATGTCCCGAGCAAAGCTCCCTTGCAGGTAACGCATTAATGTGTTTGTGCGCATATTACGTTTCTGCGCAGTTCTTTCTGCTCCGCCGCTAGCGTGCTTGCATAGTGGCGCTATCCTAGCGGACAAAAATAGCAACTGCGTTAAGTCTGACGTCACAAATATTTGAACTCTTTCATTATAAAAATTGAATTTTCGACCTTTTACAGTTGATTTTCGGAGTTTTGACCTCAGATTTGGATTTTTCCCAACTTTTTACATAGGAATCGACCATTTATTTATAATTTTTACCCACTTGCAACTCCTCCATTGTGCTGTTCAGTTTGTTTGTGTCATGTGGTCACCCTAAAGTCGAGAAAACGCGGAAGCTTTGAGAAAAACAGTAAATGACCATTTAGCACTCTTGTCGACGAAACAGTGGTAAAACGTTGGGCTGCTAAGAAGTCAGTTTGATTTTCTCGGTCATAGGTAGATTCTAGAAAAAATACACTTTCTTCTCCTCCCATGGTCATTGCATGTCTTTAATATTGGACCTTACTGCCTAATATTACATTGAAATGTGGGTCTTTTCTTACGAAATTCCTTTCCAAAACGGTTGTATTTTTTTTTTTTGAAGTTCAGCAAAGTTTTCAGGCCTAAGGTGTTGCTCTTACCAGACTGACGTGCGCTCCAAATTATTGATGGTTGCTTGTCCAGTCAGCCAATTTCATTATTTTACCGGTAAAAAAAAACCACCGTAAAAAAATTCCAGAGCAAACCTTGTGCTGTCGCGTCATTCCTCAACGGTGAAAAAGCTTTTGAGTTTTCAGCAAAATTTTGATGCAATCTAATGAAGGAAGAGAAAGGAGGAGGAGGAGGAGAGGGAGAAAAACCCCTGAACCCCGAGGAAGGCACGCTAATTGTGAGTAAATAAGGAGGGAAAAATAATTTCAGTAATGAAAGGAATGTGTGAAATGAAGCGAAAACTTCATTCTATGAAAGGAATTCAATTTAGTTAATACAATATTGAAATAATGTCTTGCTATGAGTGACTTTTGTAGAACAAACTTGTACAGGGCAAGACTTACGGAAAGGCCAGCCATGTTTGAATTGCAATCAAGAGATCCGGGCTCGAAAAATTCAAAAGAAGATGAATTTCAAGAGAAATTTGAATTTCTAGAGATTTTTAGGTATGGTTGTAAATGGGTATAGGTAACACGATTGTTTCAAGTGGAAATAAATTGTTAGGAACCATGGCAAACTTTGAAAGTGGAGACTTACATGCATAGCAGTTTGTTAAATACATTTTTTAATGTTTCTCTGTAATTTTGAATTTGGGATTTTTAATGTTCGTGATTTGAAGATGAAGTCACATTTTGAAGCAAAATTTCCTACAGGGTCTCCTGATTTCTACTTGAATCAAATTCTTCCAACATTCTCAATTAACCTTGCACTTGCAATCTACATAATTCTCTCGTTAAATATCTAGCTAATACATATTTAATGTAAGAAAGTTTTCTTTTTTTCCCTCATTTTTTGTAGTTGGGGAAAAAAATCTTAAATTCACTTAAGAAAGTTCAAAGGGAAAGAAAAAAAAAGAAAAAAAAAAGCTCCTGAGGGAACTTTCTGCAGAAAGAACTATAATTAAAGCGGTGTTTGTACTTTCTTCTATTTTGAACTTAACCTTTTGGAATCGCCAATATTCACTGAACACTTCTCAAATTAACTACGTTCTACTTTTTTGATTACAATCGAGTTACCCCAAAAGTAATAATAATAAAAAGTTTTGAGACCTTCATAATTGGAGGTAGGTATGTAGAGTATTGTAGAGGTAACTACTACCTATTTTCATGATTTATAATCCTAAAAAAGCAGGCCAAACTTTCTAGCCAGGTATCAGATACGAGTTTTTACGTACCTACTTAGAAAGACATCTTTTCTACCTTCTGCCTCCGTAACTTGTCGGCCTACCTGAGCATCAAAGGGTTAAAATCCCAATTCTTCTGATGTTGTTGGCCGAAGCTAATTCACTATATCGCGCATTTTTTTAATGGAATTTTCCAGGCATAAATTCATTTTTCCTTTTTCTATTCCGATTACTTTTGTCTACTTCATTTAAATCTTTGTACAGGTAATTTATTTTCACAACGTACTGAAATATACAGTAATAGGGAGGCGGCTTCACATATCGGACAGTCACTCCTAGTCAGTTTCAAGGTCAATTGCAACCCCTTTCCACGGACTTCAAAACCTCTTCAATTAACTTCAAACGGAAAGACTGGAAGGTGGAAGGTTAAATTAACCTTTTACTCAACTGAACTTTTTCCACGTATTTAAAACAGCACAACGCTATTGTTTGTACGTTAGCTATATTGGATTTAAATTATTCAGTCAGTTTAACGAAGTCCCAATATTGATTACCAACTAAGGAGAGAGGAACAAAAACTCCACAAATCAATGGGAAACAATTAAGTTAATTAAAAAGAATAAATAGTATACATTTAATTTTAATGAATTTGACTAGTCGTCTCATTCATTTTAATGGAAAGGTAGGTATATTGTATATATTTTTTTAATTACTTGCCTCTTCGGTACTTCTTGGTCGCGGTTTGTAGGTCGATCGCTTTTGGTAGGTACGCTTTTAAGGACCAAAACATAATAGCTAGCTTAATAGAATTTTCAAAAATAGGGAATTTCTCAAAATAACTGTAAGTAATAGGTACCTATTTCCAATAAGAATCACCATTTTGTAATTTTTTTAATTTTCAAGAGAGGGATTTCTCATATCATTAATTCCCTAATGATCCCATTCTGCTATTTGGTCCTGAAAATTTGCTAAGATAAGACAAGAATCAGGAAAGGCAAAATTTGGTCTCGAAAATTGGTAAGACATTTCTCACAATAACTGTAAGTAATAGGTACCTATTTCCAATAAGAATCACCATTTTGTAATTTGTTTAATTTTCAAGAGAGGGATTTTTTATATCCTTAATTCCCTAGTGATCTCATTCTGCTATTTGGTCCTGAAAATTTGATACAAGAATCAATAAAGGCGCAAATTTGATGGTCTCGAAAATTGATAAGATAAGAATCTGGGAAGTTATTGGCTGATTCAAAATAGGCAACATGGCAATCTGGAACTTTTCTAATGAAAAACTACAACACTGTAATTTTAACACACCGAAGAGGATTTAGTTATTATTGTTTCTCTCTCTCCTGTTGTTTTTTTTTTATCAAGGCTTTTTTTAATTAATTTTATTTTCCATTCTTCGTTTATTATTTTCTATCCAGCCAGTGCCGTGTTGAGAAAAACTCGACTGGTTTTCTAGGACTTTTATCCAGCTGTTTTTATTCGTATTCATTGAATTTCCTCTTCGTTTATTATTTTCTATCCAGCCAGTGCCGTGTTGAGAAAAACTCGACTGGTTTTCTAGGACTTTTATCCAGCTGTTTTTATTCCTAATCATTGAATTTCCCTTTCTTTCTTTCCTTTTCCTGAAATTTCAGGAAACTAAACAGCAAAGAAGCACGAGAGCTAAACAAAAATGTTTGATAACAGTGCCTTGTAGATAGACAAATCACAGATATCTAAAAAAAAGTATAAATCATAAATTCTAGGTATAAATTAATGTCCATTATCGAAATTTTATTGTTTGCAAAAAAGTGTACTTAGCACACCCACTAATTTTTCCTTCGTTTACTCAATTGAGGGTGTGAATTTTTTGTTGGTTTTATCAGCAAGAGACTAATAAAACAGACTTTATTTATTTAGGTACTTACGTATTCACAAAACAACAGTAAACGGCTTTTATGAATTTGAATTTATGGTTGATCCAAACATACATAAACCATACTTAAATTAAATTTAATTAATCTTTGCATTCTTTTCGCATATCCAACGAAATTAATTAAACAAGGAACCTTATCTGCAATCATTCAATGGTCAATGCCCATGGAAAGCTTTAAGCTTTAATTGCTGTAATGGTTTTTGGACAAAGTGATGGGAGACATGTAATGATTATTGTGAGATAAATAAGCAACAATTGTTCAATAATTTCAATTAATATTATGTACCTAATACTATTACATACTTCAATTAATGATAGGTCCCTGGGTTTCCATCATTTTTTTTTTTTTTTTTTTTTTTTTTTAATAATAATCATGATGATGACCATAGACTAGCGAAATATTCATTGCCAAATAATATTTGGGAATTAATTATCAATTTCTCCCAAAAGATTATTGAAAAGTAACTTTGAAAAACACCCTTCAATTTTATATAAAAAAAAAAACAAAACATTTATTGATTAATTAAAAAGAAGATTAATATTATCAATTATGAATAATATCATCCTAATATACAGAGTGAATCATAGAAGCAATTATTTGAATATTTTGAAAGTGGAATAAGTGGATAGTGGATACCGTATGCCATATTTTGAACGCGGAACTTTCTTCGCTCGCTCTTTTCCTCTCATTTCACACTCTTCCATGTTATTTCAAGGCTTCTTACCCTGTCTGTTTCTTTTGTTTTTAATTTTCCAACACATAATGAACTTTCTCCTCCCTCTCTCTCATTCCCCCCTTTCAACCCGGTTTTTAATTTCTGTTTCACTCATTTTTATTTCGTCCTCTTCTCACAGATTTTTTTTTTTCATCCCTCTACTTTTCAATTATTTTAAAAAAATAGAAATAATAATAAACGAAACAAAAGCTTTAAAATGAGAAAAACTGTGTAATTCAAATGTAATGACCCTCACAATTATCTGCCTGCCCCGACCAGCCGCGAAGCACGGGGGTTAAAATGTCACTTGAACGCAGAATCTGAGGAAATGTCACTTAATTTACATTCAATTAAATGTTACTAAGTTTACGAAATCTATAAGGAAACTCCAAAAAATCTAATATAAAGGCACGTCTCGGCTAGCATAGCACCATGGTTAGCAATGGAACAATGAAGTTAAGCAACGTAATATCTGGATGGGTGGCCACATCCAGGCATACTAGACAATCATTTGCGGCTGGCTTTTGTCGGCTACACTCAGGCTGGATGAGATTAATGAGAGAAGGCGGATAGCTTGTTACCGAAGGGACTTAAAAAAAAAATAATAATAATAAAAAATAAAAAATATTCCTTAAACCAAGCTACAGAAGCTTCCACTTACGATTAACAGGGAAGATATTGGCGAAAAATGGAGTAGGCATAACCACTATTTAGGATTAAGAAGTTTACCCTATTAAGCCCGAGGCCACAAAGTGAGTTTAAACTCAGCTTAACTCTTGGATTAAGCAATCTGATTGGTTGATTTTTAAAAAATTGAAAATTTTTAGCTAATCAGATTGCCTAATCAAACTTTGTGGCCCCGGGGGTAAGAAGTTAACCCTATTTAGGATTAAGAAGTTTAGCCTATTACCTATAAGGGTTAAGTTAACCCTACTCTCCAGCACTGGTTTGCCTTACGCCTCTACCCACAGCCAATTACTTTGTTTTCATCACAAGCATCAATTAGAATGAGCTCGTTGCTAGCTCCCTCTCCCTCTCTCCTTCCTTTCTCCGTCTCTCTCCCTCTTCCCCTCCATTTCTCCCTCTCCCTCTCTTCCCTCGTTTCTCCCTCCTTAGTCCACCTTTATCTTCCCCTTTTGCTCGTCTAATGATCTCTCTTCTCCTTCTTTCCCTTTCTTTTCTCCCCCCCCCCTCTATCTTTCTTTCTCTCAGTCCCCTTTTCTCTTTCATTCCCTATCTCTCTCCCTCTCATTCTCCCCCGTTTGGTTTGTCTCTAATGATCTTTCCCTCTCTTTCTTACTCGATTTTCCTGTGTGCAATTTTCGAAAGCTTCTCTTTTTCTACATTTTAATGAGGGGACCTTTAGCCGTACGTACGACCTCTGTGAGAGAGAGAGAGAGAGAGAGAGAGAGAGAGAGAGAGAGAGAGAGAGAAAGAAAGAGAAAGAAAGAGAAAGAAAGAGAAAGAGAGAAAGAGGGAGAGAAGGAGAGAGGGGGAGAGAGAGAGAGAGAGAATGCTGCACAGATTTTGTCCAATAATAGGTAATAATGTCAGAGCTTTTGGGTGAAAGTAGAGTAGAGAAATCAAGGAGAGAGAGAGAGAGAGAGAGAGAGAGAAAGAGAGAAAACATGATTATGAGGAAGGGGGGGTATTGGTTAATAGGAATAAATACCTATTGGGGAAAAAAAGATAATTGGGAAACAAAAATAGAAGAAAATAAAATAAAATAAATACTTACATCAACTAGCTTTGTACATACTCGTGAGTTGTCTAAATTTTTAAAACCACCTTAAAAATCTCCCTAAATCCACCTTAATACCTAAACCCCCATTAAAATCAGCAATTATAAAAATGCATGTTACCAGCAGTGCACTAATACCTCGTACAATAAGACGGATATTTATAATTGATTCTGCTTTATTTACTCAGGACTTACAAACTCTCAGGGGTGCAGAACTGTCGCTGCACTCACTAAAAGAAAAAGCCTCCCCTTTAGGAATCAGCATAATGGGGGGATAGCAGTGAATCATTCAAATTAACCAAAGAAAAAGAAAGGAGAAAAAAGAATTAGACAAAAAAAAAAAAAAATAAAACAGTAATGGACAACATTGTTTACTTTGGAATTTTCTAATATAATTAACATTAAACAAACAAGGCTCCACATGTGCACACAGGACACACAAGGGGTTAAAAAAATGTAATATCATAAAATGTCTTAACCCTTCCTGGCCCACCGGGGGAGAAGGGGGGACTCTGTCTAGTTTGAGGTAATCAATTTCACCCCTTTCTACCTTTCTCTACATTTTCCCCTCCTGTTTTCCTTACATTCCCCCTCCTTTTCCCCTGAGGGCAGAGAGAGGGAGATGTCAATTATAGGTTCTCTGTTTACTATCTGTCTCTCGATGGAGAAAAAACTTATTAATATTATAATAGAATAAATAACATTTTATTTATGCATGTTTTGTATTATTATTATTATTTTTCATTTTTACATATATATTTTCATACTTAAAGAAACTTCGTTGGTTATTTAAATAAAATGCTACAATCATGCGGTTTGGTTATGTAGGCGTTTCGTCAATAAATAGATCGCTTTAGGACACATTTTATTCCATACAGTGTTGCCAAAATATTGGTTAAAGGCAACATCACAATTCAGTTATCTGCATAAAAGCACAATGTTAGAAAAAGTTATTTACAACTTTTTTTTAATGTGATTTTACAGATATTTATACAACTCTACATGCATATTGCAACTCCTGTATAAATGACTGTAGAACACTATAACAGTTATACACATCAGACATCTCGTATAAATGATCTTATATCTTCATTTATATACAACTATTACAACTCGTGTGTCCTGTGTGCACATGTGGAGCCTTGTTTGTTTAATGTTAATTATATTAGAAAATTCTAATGTAAACAATGTTATCCATTAATGTTTTATTTTTCTTTTGTCTAATTCTTTTTTCTCCTTTCTTTTTCTTTGGTTAATTTGAATGATTCACTGCTATCCCCCCATTATGCTGATTCCTAAAGGGGAGGCTTTTTCTTTTAGTGAGTGCAGCGACAGTTCTGCACCCCTGAGAGTTTGTAAGTCCTGAGTAAATAAAGCAGAATCAATTATAAATATCCGTCTTATTGTACGAGGTATTAGTGCACTGCTGGTAACATGCATTTTTATAATTGCTGATTTTAATGGGGGTTTAGGTATTAAGGTGGATTTAGGGAGATTTTTAAGGTGGTTTTAAAAATTTAGACAACTCACGAGTATGTACAAAGCTAGTTGATGTAAGTATTTATTTTATTTTATTTTCTTCTATTTTTGTTTCCCAATTATCTTTTTTTCCCCAATAGGTATTTATTCCTATTAACCAATAACCACCCTTCCTCATAATCATGTTTTCTCTCTTTCTCTCTCTCTCTCTCTCTCTCTCTCTCCTTGATTTCTCTACTCTACTTTCACCCAAAAGCTCTGACATTATTACCTATTATTGGACAAAATCTGTGCAGCATTCTCTCTCTCTCTCTCTCCCCCTCTCTCCTTCTCTCCCTCTTTCTCTCTTTCTCTTTCTTTCTCTTTCTTTCTCTTTCTTTCTCTCTCTCTCTCTCTCTCTCTCTCTCTCTCTCTCTCTCTCTCTCTCACAGAGGTCGTACGTACGGCTAAAGGTCCCCTCATTAAAATGTAGAAAAAGAGAAGCTTTCGAAAATTGCACACAGGAAAATCGAGTAAGAAAGAGAGGGAAAGATCATTAGAGACAAACCAAACGGGGGAGAATGAGAGGGAGAGAGATAGGGAATGAAAGAGAAAAGGGGACTGAGAGAAAGAAAGATAGAGGGGGGGGAGAAAAGAAAGGGAAAGAAGGAGAAGAGAAATCATTAGACGAGCAAAAGGGGAAGATAAAGGTGGACTAAGGAGGGAGAAACGAGGGAAGAGAAGGAGAAAGGGAGGGGAAGAGGGAGAGAGAAGGAGAAAGGGAGGGGAAGAGGGATAGAGAAGGAGAAAGGGGGGGAAGAGGGAGAGAGACGGAGAAAGGAAGGAGAAGGAGAGAGGGAGAGGGAGAAATGGAGGGGAAGAGGGAGAGAGACGGAGAAAGTTCTCTTCTTTTCCTTTTCTTCTCCTTCTTCTTTCCCATATCAAATTGGTTCCAGCAAAAAAGACATTTCTATATCCACGTGTCCACAGTTGAGTGGTCCGGTGCCAGACTTGCCTAACCCACAAATTCGAGCTACCTCCATTAGGAGAAAGTACTAAAAAAGATCTGTTCCCAGCCTCGACAACTATGTTTCCAAATGTCTGATGACATGAAATACTATGTTGCTGGAATACTTCATTTCAGGGTTTTAAAATTTGGCCCTAATTAGGTCTCACTATCTCAATTTGAAGAAACTGAGGGTTAGGCAAGTCTGGCACCGGACCACTCAATTATGCCCCAATTTAAGAAACTCTTGGGAGTCTTGCCGGAATTTTGGTTTGATCCCAATTGTTCAGACTTTCTTCGAGAAGATCTTGAATTTTTGGCCTTAATTCTCGAATATTTGTGACATTTCCTGGTGAAATCCTTGAAAGGACCTTCACGTCTCGAGCCTTTATCACATCATCATCAGATCTTCACATTATCCTCACCAGACTTGGCACGTCCTCAGAGCTCTTAACTGTAACAAAGTGTAGAAAACGTTTCCAACCTCAACATGTGAAAGATGTTAGAAACGAGGCTGACTAAGAAGGAAGACGAGAAGGAGGGGAAAATCAGTCACATCAGCAAAATCTAGAACATCCTTGGCGAAAATGTAGGCAGCAAATAATTGTAATGTCATAGTCGTGTTTCTCCTAGCTTCTGTAAAGAGTCCCTGCTTTCTGCTGGCTTTCTTTTTAAGTTTTCAGTCCCCAACATAGATTTTAACTTTACTTGAAAGCTTTTCAGAGAGCGAAGAAGAGGGAGAGGGAGAGATCTTTTTGTGTATGTTTAGGTTTTATTTCTCCCTTTCCCATCTTTCTCTTCCAGAGCGAAGAAGAGGGAGAGGGAGAGATCTTTTTGTGTATGTTTAGGTTTTATTTCTCCCTTTCCCATCTTTCTCTTCCTCGATTTTTTTTTTTTTTACTCTCTTTTTTTCCTCTTTTCTTTTGTTTTAAAAGTGTATTTGTACAAAAGTTACCAAGGATAGAAAGGAATGCTCGTTTTCTGTGTTTTAGGTTAGGTGTTCTCCCCCGTTTCGAGATGTTCTGGTGCATCTTTTTGCTGAATCTGGAGCTGGACCCCGTTTCGAGATGTTCTGGTGCATCTTTTTGCTGAATCTGGACATATGGTCGTCATTTTCTGCGTAACTTTAATTTGACGTTGTCACCTCGTGATCTTTATCTTTATGGCCTTTGTCTTTCGTAATTGGGTTAAAAGATTAACCTTGGCAAAGAGGAACTGGTTTCAATTCTGCAAAGCACTTGCCATATATCAGGTTTTCAAGAGGACCAGTCTCTTGTATTGATTCCGCAGAATTCCTACTGCTAAATTTGGTTCTACCTCTTTAATTATAAAGAAGGAAAGGAAAACTTACTCAAAAAGAGAAAACTGAAAGGAAAAGTTACTCGAGCTGGACCTATGGTCGTCATTTTCTGCGTAACTTTAATTTGACGTTGTCACCACGTGATCATCTTTATGCCCCTTTGTCTTTCGTAATGGGTAAAAAGATTGGCCTTCGCCAAGAGGAACCAGTTTCAATTCTGCAAAGCACTTGCCATCTCAGGTTTTCAAGAGGACCAGTCTCTTGTATTGATTCCACAGAATTCCCAGTGCTAAATTTGGTTCTACCTCTTTAATTGAAAAGAAGGAAAGGAAAACTTACTCAAAAAGAGAAAACTGAAAGGAAAAGTTACTCAAAAAGAGAAAACTGAAAGGAAAAGTTACTCAAAAATAGAAACTTGAAATGAAAAGTTACTCAAAAAGAGAAAACTTTAAAAGTTCTGAATTTATTGGAATTTTTTTTTTCGGAGTAAGCCAAGTGCGACCCCTTTATCCTTTCAATCCCCGAGTACATTTATCATGTGATATTATTCCATGCAATTCATTTTCCATTAAGGGCTTATTATTGTGTTAATGGAATCCTAATGTATGCACTATGGATCTTTCCTGTTACTTTCCTATATGTGTTGCCCGTCTGTAGTTTCCCATGGCAGTTAATAGAATTTCTGGACGTGACAGTTTACGCTGAAGACTTGGGTGGTAACCGTTTTTGGGGATTTTCTTGGAGAGGGCCGGAAATTTGGTGGCTGGAAATTTCTAATCAAAATATGAGAGTAGTAATTTTTAAGAAGTTGCTTATTTGAGAGAAGGAATAGGAACATTATAGGAATCTTTCCTGTTACTTTCCTATATGTGTTGCCCGTCTGTAGTTTCCCATGGCAGTTAATAGAATTTCTGGACGTGACAGTTTACGCTGGAGACTTGGGTGGTGACCGTTTTTGGGGATTTTCTTGGAGAGGGCCGGAAATTTGGTGGCTGGAAATTTCTAATCAAAATATGAGAGTGATTTTTAAGAAGTTGCTTATTTAAGAGAAGGACTAGGAACATTATAGGAATTTACCTCCTTATCTGTTCTTAGATCTCCTTTTTTCTGATTTTATGATCTTCAGCAAGTTTCCTAAAATCATAACGTGTTTGATTGATTAAACGAAGTAAAGAACTTTGGTCCAATGCCTGAAATATTGGTTCTGGGTAACTCAAGTGCCTATCAAGCTCAAATAGGCCAAAGCATTTTGTCCCCTAATTCCCAAAATAAAACTTTGAGACCCAAACTCATCTCACCCTGTATCTAAATTTAATGTATACGTGTTATTTCTCTCTCTTACTTCCTAAAGTGATTTTTGAGAAGGAAGAATGCGTTGCCTGCAAGGGAGCTTTTCTCGGGACATTTGATGTGACGTCATCGCCTACGGGAGCGTATGCCGTGACGTCAAAGTTTACGATTTGCCGGTATTTTTTAAATCGATTTATCTCGGGATCTAGAAGTCGTAGAAGAAAAAGGAAAATTCCGTTGGTCCTCATTTTTCCTGCTCTATGACTTTGAAACACCACCCAAGTAAGCGCAACTGATCTATTATTTTCATCTTTCTCAACTTCTCTCGTTCTCATCATCCGGACAATTATTTACCATTGACAAGTTTTCTCTAAAAGTTTGGTGCCTCCTGATTGGTTGATTGGATCGGTAACAGTTTTATTGATAAACTGGCATTGTACCACTGTAGGCGCTGCTGTTCAAGAAACAGGTACTGTCATTGAGATGCTTATAATTATTCCAAGCACAATGGAGGAGATACATAGAAGAATAGAAGCTAGCCTAGTTAGCTTTGAAGCTAGAACGGTCTGCCTTGTAAGCGCTAGGTCGTGGGTTCGATTCTCTCGCAGGACGAATTTTATCCTGACCGGATATGGTTCGTTCTCGGAACGGTTGGCTTTTTCCTATCTTCCTTTTCTCTTCGTTTTCGGGACGATAAGACCTTAGCAGTTTCAGTTCCTTCTATCAAAAGAAAAAGTTGAAAAAAAAAAACGGAAAGTAAGGAAGTTTTAGCTATCACTTGCAATTGCAACCTGCAAGTTTCATAAGTCCTGTGGTTCATGGTCTCATCATAGGGTTGACTTGAATGCAGTTTTCTTGCATCCTGAGTAATGCACCTCATTGCCAGCTGCACTCTGACACTCTCTGTTTAAATAAAACAACAACACTATGCAAATCCCAAGCACTGCTAATTGCTCTGAGGTTTATTCAGGGTATCCCAGATAATTACGGATGGTAATTCTGTACCGGGTGGGTCAAAATTACCTTACTCGCAAGAGTGAGGTTTATTGGACAGCATGAAGCAGAAAAGAACTATACCTATTCATAAGGGAATTGCTTTATATGGGCGGTTTTTTTCTGCTTAATGCTGTCCTATTGTGATGTGAAAAATATCCTGGAAATTGATGTCTTCACTAAACAATAAATTAATTTTAAGTTCTATATATCTGGTATACTTAGGTACGTCATCTTACATATACATGCCTAAATTCGCCTTTGAACTTTTTACAAGAAAAAGAAAAATTCCGTTGGTCCTCATTTTTCCTGCTCTATGACTTTGAAACATCACCCAAGTAAGCACAACTGATCTATTGCTTTATATGGGCGGTTTTTTTATGCTTAATGCTGTCCTATTGTGATGTGAAAAATATCCTGAAAATTGATGTCTTTACTAAACAATAAATTAATTTTAAGTTCTATGTATCTGGTATACTTAGGTACGTCATCTTACATATACATGCCTAAATTCGCCTTTGAACTTTTTATTAATTATTTCAGTTTCCAAAATGTCAACTCCCATGAAAAGTTGTACGGTGAAATGTTGAGTGCTTTTTCGATGGGTGACTTAGAGGGGGTGTGGAAAACTTTTAAGAGGCGTAATGGAGTCTGTGATAGGTTTGAGTCGGTATTTTATAGGGTTGAAGATCCTCGGCTGCTTTCGTACACAAAAATCCTGTATTGAGGCTTACACCCATATTTATGAACAAAATGCTGGCTCTCAGCAAGTGCTCAAGCATCAATTCCAAACATCTGATTGGCCAAATTTTTTTTAATACTGATCTGAGACCGAGAATTTTTGTTCATAAATACGGGTGTTAGATGTAGAGGCAAACAGCCCTAAATTTTGGGTTAAGTTTATACGAATCTACAGCCTTGAAGATGGGTGTGGAGAACTTTTAAGAGGCGTAATGGAGTCTGTGATAGGTTTGAGTCGGTATTTATAGGGTTGAAGATCCTCGGCTGCTTTCGGACACAAAAAGCCCGCATTGAGGAGATGTAGGGGCAAACAGCCCTAAATTTATACGAATCTACAGCCTTGAAGAGGTCCATTTATAGATAGCCCGGTATAGCATCTGTCAGTGGCGTGTGAAGAGATTTTTCAAAGGGAAAGATGTAAACCGTATGAAGTTACAAACCCATACAAAATATACTGATGGTCTTAAGGTGTGTCCACACATATAGTCGATCGATGTCATATAGATAGCCCGGTATAGCATCTGTCAGTGGCGTGTGAAGAGATTTTTCAAAGGGAAAGATGTAAACCGTATGAAGTTACAAACCCAAACAAAATATGCTGATGGTCTTAAGATGTGTCCACACATATAGTCGATCGATGTCGACTGACACGTCCACACTGCCTCGACAACATAGATTCACCTCGTCGAGCGACGACACCGGCCGTCGAACATACCTTTAGAATCGAAGTTGGATAATCACTTGGTATTTTCGGTACTCTCTAAGTTACTACATACTTTTTAATTCTAGCTATTTGGCATTGGGAAAATCAGAGATCTGAAAGTGTCAATCAAATCAATGTAATGATGATTTTCTAGTTATCCTATCCGAAAAACAACAACCACCACCAACAACAACAACAACGATGTGTCATGTGCTTGTATGTATTGTAACGTATCTTATAAATAGAAAGCCACTGATGGATTTCGTTTTGCTTTCGAATCCTCGGAGGTTTTAGTCAGCGTTTTGTTTTTATCAAAACGAGAAGGTGGAGAGATAAGGAGAAGATGGGAGAATGAGGAGGAGAAGGTGGTGAAGAAGGAAGTGAAGAAGGGGAAGTAAGGAAGGAAGATTAAAGTAGGTGTACTTACAGAAGAAAATGAAGAGACAGGAAGAGTAGAAGAGTGCGAAGAAGAGGAAAAGGAAAGGTAAGGAACAAGAAGAAAAGAACTACAGAAGAGAGAAGAGGGCGAGAGAGAAGTAGAAAAGGGTGAAATAGAGAACAAGGAAGAGGTAAGAAAGAAGAGAACCAAGGTACACACGGAAGGACGAGAAGGGGGAATAGAAGAGAGTGAATAAGAAAAAGACGAAGGAGGACAAGGAGGAGGAAGAAGAAGAGGTAACAGAGAGGAGGGAAACCTGTTAAAGAAATGATCTGTTTCGAATTTGATTCGTTATACGGACTCTGAAATTTGCTGATAATAGTGTCCGATCAGCAAATTAGTCTCACTTGTCAAATGCTGAATTACTTTTTCCCCCAAACTTCAAGTTTTATCCAGAGTCCTGGGGACATTTCTGAATTTCCCTGTTATGTCCAAGCCTCATTCTTAAAAGTTGAAAAGGGATAGCGTTATACGTTACATCACAAATCACAAGACTTTCCAGTACGTTTCGTGATAGATATTCAGTGGCGTAGCGTGGTCTAAAATCAAGTGTAAGGCGTGTAGGGCACTAATGTCCATCACCATGTACATTACTACATAAGTTATGCACATGCTTATTAAGCCTCATTCTTAAAAGTTGAAAAGGGATAGCGTTATACGTTACATCACAAATCACAAGACTTTCCAGTACGTTTCGTGATAGATATTCAGTGGCGTAGCGTGGTCTAAAATCAAGTGTAAGGCGTGTAGGGCACTAATGTCCATCACCATGTACATTACTACATAAGTTATGCACATGCTTATTAATAAATATTTAAAGTCAATATTTAAGGGTATTTGAGTAAATTTAGAGTGTATGGCCGCCATACACGCCCTACATGGACGCTACGCCACTGTAGATATTTATCCAGATAGTCACCACCCCTAATATTGCTTAGCTTGAGTGTTGAGGATTTCGCATAGCAGCAACATAGTATACACGTATACAGGTTGTTTCAAATTTTGCTGAATAAGGCAGGAGGAAACAAAATAAATCTTTAACCCTGTATGTCCACACCTATTGCTCTAATAGAGGAAAATCTTCTTTACTGATAATATAGACGTTTACGATTGTCTTTTTGTTCTAAAGAATCTGTAGTATACAGGTTGTTTCAAATTTTGCTGAATAAGGCAGGAGGAAACAAAATAAATCTTTAACCCTGTATGTCCACACCTATTGCTCTCATAGAGGGAAATCTTCTTTACTGATAATATGGACGTTTACGCTTGTCTTTTTGTTCTATTATCTCGATGTGTCCATTTTGTTTCGTGTTTTACTAATGTCTTATTTATGTGCTTGTCTGGTTGGGTTATTAGGTATGAAGAAGAAGAAGAAGAAGAAGAAGAAGAAGAAGAAGAAGAAGAAGAAGAAGAAGAAGAAGAAGAAGAAGAAAATATACAGATTTTTCCCCAACCTTTTACCAAAGATTTTTTTTAGAAAGCACCGGACTAATTAGCTTTACTTCTAATTTTTACTTTTTTTTTATCACGGTGATTTTATCTTTTCCTCCCTCCTTTTCTTTTTCTTCCTCCTCTCCCTCCTCCTTCTCATTTTCTTTTGCGAACATCGGATGTACTAGGAGGAATGTTAGCTGTCTCAGTTGTGGAACACAGCAAAGACTGCGTTGAAGAAGAATAAGCGCCAGCCTAGTGAGCTTGGTTGGTAGCACGTCTGCCTTGTAAGCGCTACGTCGCGGTTTCGATTCCCGGGGCGGATTTTATCCTGAACAGATATGATCCGTTCTCGAAGCGAGTAGCTTTCTCTTATCCTGTCTCACTACTATCAAAAAGTTGTCTTTACCTCATCTCATGAATACTCAGGGATTCATGAACATACGAGTAGTTCAGCAATTTTCATTTTTCTTGTAGATATTATCATTTCTTTCCTACAAATAGCTATTTCGAACCCGGACCTTCTGCTTGTCAGCCATCAAGTTTTAGGTTGTTTCAAATTTTGCTGAATAAGGCAGGAGGAAACAAAATAAATCTTTAACCCTGTATGTCCACACCTATTGCTCTAATAGAGGGAAATCTTCTTTACTGATAATATGGACGTTTACGCTTGTCTTTTTGTTCTAAAATTCCAAAGAATCTAAAGTAATGAACTCTCAATTTAAGGGAAGAATCCTTCTGTCTCTGGAAATCCTCAATAGTTTTACACCCAAGTTTATGAGACCGTCCCGTCCTTATTTTTGGGTACAATTCAAAGTACAAGACAAGATCTTTTACAAAAACCATACCACCCTCAACGGGTTAATATAAACAAGAGTAATTTAAAAAAAAATATAAGTAATGAACTCTCAATTTAAGGGAAGAATCCTTCTGTCTCTGGAAATCCTCAATAGTTTTACACCCAAGTTTATTAGACCGTCCCGTCCTTATTTTTGGGTACAATTCAAAGTACAAGACAAGATCTTTTACAAAAACCACATCACCCTCAACGGGTTAATATAAACAAGAGTAATTTAAAAAAATATAATTATTTTTTCCATCAAATTATTATTATTCTTTTTTTATTATTTAGTAGGAAAAAAAGCAATTTTCTTTATTGCTTTTTGGGAGAGAAACAAGAACTGGCTCAGGTTATAATTTAAACATGGGGTAGCTCCTTTTTTTTATTAAAAGTTGCCCGTTGTACGTAGGTAGTACAGGGTTACCAGTTTGTTTAATTTACATTTTTAAATAACAATTTCTCCTCCTCCTTTCCATCATCTGATGGTAATGAGATTTTTTTGGGATAGTTCCTTTTTTTTCTCATCAAAAAATGTGTTTGTCATTAAAAAGTAAGAAGAAGAAACTGAGGGTTAGGCAAGTCTGGCACCGGACCACTCAATTATGCCCCAATTTAAGAAACTCTTGGGAGTCTTGCCGGAATTTTGATCCCAATTGTTCAGACTTTCTTTGAGATGATCTTGAATTTCTGGCCTTAATCGACAACTATGTTTCCAAATGTCTGATGACATGAAATACTATGTTGCTGGAATACTTCATTTCAGGGTTTTAAAATTTCGCCCTAATTAGGTCTCATTATCTCAATTTGAAGAAACTGAGGGTTAGGCAAGTCTGGCACCGGACCACTCAATTATGCCCCAATTTAAGAAACTCTTGGGAGTCTTGCCGGAATTTTAGTTTGATCCCAATTGTTCAGACTTTCTTTGGGAAGATCTTGAATTTTTGGCCTTAATTCTTAACTTGTTTAAATTTGTCATGCTTTCATCAGTTTGCTCTTCCACTTTGCTAAACCTTTATAAACGAGAAAATGC
>NW_007378341.1:0-41346 GCF_000475195.1 Diaphorina citri | reverse complement strand
TCGTACCTATGTGATTTCGCGATTATGTTCGCGGATTTGGCGATTATGTTCGCGGATTTGCCGATTATGTTCGCGGATCTCGCGATTTTGTAACATATCATAATTTCCTCAGCTAATTGAAAAAAAAGTAATTTATATTTTAGGAATGATGCATATTTAATGAATTTAAAATATAAAAAAAACTCCCAGTAGAGGCAAATGGGGCAGGTTTTCCCATTACATTGATACAGGACAGGGAAAATTGTGAGAGTTGAGAGTTTTGCCCCGGAGCGGATTTTTGGTTTAATGGAAAAAGGGAAAGTCGTCCGGGCACTCTTTGCCCCGAATTCGATCATTCAGTACGAGTGAAAGCTTTTTTTTGGTTTTAAAAAATAAAAATATTAGCAAATGAAATAAAATAGAAAAATAGCATAGAATAAAAATAAGTAGAGACCTACCTGGCTAAACTGAATTCGCGCTTTCAGCTAATGGTAATTTTTTAACTTTTCAATGACGAAAATCTCGTGAAGAATTACGAGTAGAATGTTGTGACCTTCAAAAGGAGCCTTTGTTCCATTGCGACTTTACGAATTATTTGGTACCTACTCGATAATATTATGTTGGTTTAAAAAGATAAGCACCCAAAGAGTTAAATTTGGGAAAACTAAAATTGACACATCCACTAATATTCATCTTGGTTTGGATGAATTGGACAGTAAATAAATAGGTAAGGAAAAAATAAGCACTATAGGACCTACATTACCTATTGATGTATCTATGTTCTATAAATCTATATGGTTTAACGAAGAAGTAAAAGTAACACATCCACCAATTTACTCGTATCGTGAACAAAAGTAAAATTGACACATCCACCAATTTAACGTCTTTGTTTCAATCATTTCAGTTAATTCTGGAGCAAGCGTTACGCTAAGCTTGGTTTGAATGAATTGGACAGTAAATAAATAGGTAAGGAAAAAATAAACACTATAGGACCTACATTATTGATGTACTCGTATCTAGGTTCTATAAATCTATATGGTTTAACGAAGAAGTAAAAGTGACACATCCACCAATATAACGTCTTTGTTTCAATTATTTCAGTTGATTCTGGAGTAAGCGTTACGCTAAGCTTTTCTTGTTAATTCTGAAAAAGAAGAAGAAGAAGAAGAAGAAGAAGAAGAAGAAGAAGAAGAAGAAGAAGAAGAAGAAGAAGAAGAAAAAAAAAAATACACAGATTTTTCCCCAACCTTTTACCAAAGATTTTTTTTAGAAAGCACCGGACTAATTAGCTTTACTTCTAATTTTTACTTTTTTTTTATCACGGTGATTTTATCTTTTCCTCCCTCCTTTTCTTTTTCTTCCTCCTCTCCCTCTCCTTCTCATTTTCTTTTGCGAACATCGGATGTACTTGGAGGAATGTTAGCCGTCTCAGTTGTGGAACACAGCAAAGACTGCGTTGAAGAAGAATAAGCGCCAGCCTAGTGAGCTTGGAGGGTAGCGCGCCTGCCTCGTAAGCGCTAGGTCGCGGTTTCGATTCCCGGGGCGGATTTTATCCTTAACAGATTTATGATTCGTTCTTGGAGCGGGTGGCTTTTTCTTATCCTGTCTCACTACTACCAAAAAGTTGTCTTTACCTCATCTCATGAACACTCAGGGATTCATGAACATACGAGTAGGGGCGGATTTTATCCTTAACAGATATATGATTCGTTCTCGGAGCGGGTGGCTTTTTCTTATCCTGTCTCACTACTACCAAAAAATTGTCTTTACCTCATCTCATGAATACTCAGGGATTCATGAACATACGAGTAGTTCAGCAATTTTCATTGTTCTTGTAGATATTATCATTTCTTTCTCACAAATAGCTATTTCGAACCCGGACCTTCTACTTGTCAGTCAGATGAGTTTCACTTCTTACGACCAATAGGCCTCGTTAGTACCACCTGGACAAACTCGGAAGGGGGGGGAGAGAAAGAGAGAAAAAAAAACTAAACCTCTCCATTTTTTTTTTTTTTTTTGTAACTTCTCTGTTATTTACTAATTCTGATTGTTTTGCTGAAAATAAAAGAAGGGTTGAGAGAAAAGTTCTCCCGGACAGAAATCAGGAAGTTAATTAGTGCTGAGTAGCGAAGCAGTTTTTTTTAGACAGTTCTTGAGTAGGAGGAAATAAGGGAGGGAGAGAGAAAAAAGGAATATAAATAGACAGATTTATTTTATAGAAATTCTAAAAATAAAGCATTGCTGTCCTTTAAAACTGTTGAATCAATGGGACTAACTTATGACTAGATAGTTAACAATGGGACCAACTTATCAATGGGACTCTAGAAGGTGCTTTCATAATTATATCTTTCTAAGTTTTGGTTCTATTCATTTTTCCTTTTTCTATTCCGATTACTTTTGTCTACTTCATTTAAATCTTTGTACAGGTAATTTATTTTCACAACGTACTGAAACAGTAATAGGGGGGCGGCTTCAAATATCGGACAGTCACTCCTAGTCAGTTTCAAGGTCAATTGCAACCCTTTTTCACGGACTTCAAAACCTCTTCAATTAACTTCAAACATTTTGGTTCTAAAAAGATCAAGTCGTTATTCCTTTTATATCACAGTAAAATTTTCTCTTCCAAATCCAAGTTTTTTTACCATGCATTTTGGGCTCAAATCAGTAAAATACACGTTATAAAGAGCACGACTTGGAAACTATACAACCAGAAGTGAATATGAATATCCCTAATAGCCCACATTATTCACCATATTCATGATATTCTCCCCGCCATTAGTGCAAAATGTTTAAATGGAGAACATCTCAGTATTCTCAGTATCGAACTATTGAACGTTTAATAGAAAAACACCATCTAGCAAAATCCAAAAACCAAGTACTTCCATTAAAAGAAAATGATAATAAAAAGAAGTGCAGGAGAGAGAACGAGGAAAGAGAAGGAGATGAAGAGAGAAGAGATGAAATAGAGAGAGAGAGAAAGAGAGAGAAAGAGAGAGAGAGAGAGAAAGGAAGAGAGAGAGAGAGAGAAAAATAAAGAGAGGGAGAACGAGAAAGAAAAAGAAAGAGAGAGAAGGGGAGGAAGAGAGAGCAAGGAAGGAAGGATAGACAAGGAGGAGGGAAGGATAGAGGGCGAATGGTATAAAAAGAAGAAGAAAATAATGAAGAAATAAGTCAAAACAGAGAAGCAGATTGCCTTGGAGGTTTCCGAATCATTAAACAAAATGAAGAGGAAGAGAATGAAGGAGGAGAAGGAAGTGGAGGAGGAGGAGGAGGAGGATGAGGAGAAGGAGGAGGAGGATGAGGAGGAGAAGGAGGAGGAGGAGAAGGAGGAAGAAAAAGGGAAATGAAAAAACACGCGGAGGAAATACGTTAGATGAGAAAGAGAAAGAAGTAATTAGAGTAAAATACATAAGAAGCGAGAGGGAGAAAGAGGAAACAATTAAGGTAATGAAAAACCAAGCGAGAGAGAGAGAGAGAGAGAGAGAGAGCTGGGAAGGTGCACAATTAGGTAAATTATTTTCAGATATAGATAAATGAGGGGCGGATATTAAAGGGGGGCAATATAAGGACTTCTTCCCCCTATTGAGGTCAAAATGGAATCTTGTCTTTAGACTTCACCTTATAGGTAGATATCCTAGGCCTGCAACTCACTCTCAGACCGTCTGACACACCTTGGTCTGTCCGACCGGTCTGAGAAGTCAAAAATCAAAGCAGAGCCGTAAAAAATCATTAAAGACTGTCAAAAATCAAAACAGAGCTGTAAAAAATCATTAAAACAAAAGTTTGCTCTCTTGAGCAAATGAAATAGCTCAATACCCTCAATATATATATATTTTTTTTTTTTTACACTTTCTCATTTTGGTAAAGCATTTTTGAGCTAAATATTGGAAATTACACAAGCTCGCACCCCATTCTCCTTACCCTTAAATAATACCCCGATTTCACGTCCCTGATTTGCAAGAATTACGCTGATTACTTATTTGTGAAAACCCACCGATTGTGGTCGTGCATTTTTCAAATTGGAAATATTTATTTTCGTCTTCTCCGTTCAATATAGGTAATTTCTGACAGCTGTCATGATGAGAGGGAGGAGAATGAGTAGGTGGTGGAGGAAGAGGAGGAGGGGGAGGAAGAGGAGGAGGGGGAGGAAGAGGAGGAGGAAGAAGAGGAGGAGGACGTGTGGTGGAGGTGTGGTTTTTACTTTTTAATTTTCATCCCTTTTAATGTGAGCAGTGGCATGAAGCCATCCCCCTCGGGGTATTGTTCTCCAATTTTCCGAATGTTAATATTTTGATGTCCCCCTGAGCATGGAAAGCTTTAAGCTTTAATTGCTGTAATGGTTTTTGGACAAAGTGATGGGAGACATGTAATGATTATTGTGAGATAAATAAGCATCAATTGTTCAATCATTTCAATTAATATTATGTACCTCCCCTAAGGAGATAAAATATGGATAGGATTTGCAATGATGTTACCTACATCATAGTTGTAAATATGTAGGTAGTTTTTTTCCTCCCCAAATGAAATAATATAAAAACTTCAAGTTCAAAAAGTTCACGTGAAAGTTTTATATCGCTCCTGAATATGCTGCTTTTTTTTCACAAAAAATTCTCGCGTTATTCGAACTTTCATACGTTTTCCCCCCCGTTTTGCAACTTTTGGATTCGTTAGAAAGTTTCGCGTTTTCACCTCGCATGATTTTACTGTATTTCGAATCTGACTTGTCAGGATGCCGACTAATTATTTGCTAGGAGCCGCTGCAGCGGCTAATACTGTTTGGATTCGTTAGAAAGTTTCGCGTTTTCACCTCGCATGATTTTACTGTATTTCGAATCTGACTTGTCAGGATGCCGACTAATTATTGGCTAGGAGCCGCTGCAGCGGCTAATACTAAGTTAGAGGTGCGTACGGATATTCGTATCGCGGCAAAACTGTGTCAGAGTTACGAAGGTCCTTTCGCAAATAATCAAGCGTACCGGGAGGTGCGCGAACGTCAAGAGTTCGATGCAACGCCCGGCTTATATTATTTTCCAAGAGGTTTGACTGAGGGAACTGTAAATGCGAAGGTCTTATCGTCCCGAAAGCGAAAAGAGAAGAAAGACAGAATTAGGAGAAAGATAGCCTTTAGGAGAACGAACCTTATCTGTTTGGGATGAAATTCGCACCGGGTGAGAATCGAACCGGTGCCCTAGCGCTTACAAGTCGGACGAACTCCCCTCCAAGCTAAGGCTCAAAGCCGCCAGGCTTGCATCATTAAGACGAAACAGAATTTTGAGGTTTTACGGTTTGAACCTCATCCAGCAATGGCACGTATGTGTTCATTGTTCAACATCCTTAAAGGTGTATCCCAACATGTTTCTACCCAACATAGGTATTATATTCTGTAAAGCAATATGTTTACAACATGTATGTGTTGTACATGTTAGAGACGTCTAGTTCTTTACGAGGCCAAAACATGGAACCTACATTTGAGGTTTTACGGTTTGAACCTCATCCAGCAATGGCACGTATGTGTTCATTGTTCAACATCCTTAAAGGTGTATCCCAACATGTTTGTACCCAACATAGGTACCTATTATATTCTGTAAAACAATATGTTTACAACATGTTTGTGTTGTACATGTTAGAGACGTCTAGTTCTTTACGAGGCCAAAACATGGAACCTACATACCTACTTATGTTGTAAAATTACGACCAGAGAGCATTTAGCTCCCCCACCAGCCCTATAACAGAGTGGAGAACTCCCCCCCCTCCAGCCCTATAACAGAGTGGGTAACTAATATCCCTAGAACACAAGGTGTTCCCACTTCACCCCCTGTATTACTCTTTGTATAACAGTATCCTCGAAAGTAAACAAAGTACCTACAGTCTTTAATTTTTTATTGGGCATACACACATCTACTCTGACATTTTACTTAGAAGATATTCTTTGAATAAACTACAGGGTGGTTAGGGAGTTGTGTTACACGGATAGTGTGGGAGAGGACATTTTGTATTCAGCTATTCAGGCGAATATTTGAGACTTTTGAGTGAAAAATCAGTAGGTTGAGGCTTAAGGCATGCTCGCCATTAAGCCTTGAAACTTTATTATTTTGAAACGTAAACAATTCGGTCACTCCTTTGGGATTGAACCCACGCCCTCCTATTTACAAGAAGAGCGTCTTCACTACTACGCTATCGAGGCAAGTTCGCCCAGTCTTTTTGGCTTTTTCTCGAAATTTTCATGCGACTTTACCAAAATAAGAGACCCTAACTGACAGAATAGATTAATAATGCAATTCTAGGAATATTACCAAAGTTTTTTCTTCTTTCGGGGGTGTGACATCACTGTATAACTGCTAAGGGCAGCTACTCGCTTTCAGGTACACTTGACAGGCGGACCTGATAAGGTGTACCTGTCAGGTCTACCTGCTAATGAGTGGCTGGCCTAAGGTCTTCTGAGTCCAAAGTTTTCAGGAACCTCGTTTTCATCCTGTGAGCCCATCAAGGGTTAAACTCCATGATTGCCATCATTTATTTGTTATTATATTCCTAACGTATTGGATGAGAACCTTTCAAGATGGGAAAGGAGGTAAGGCCAGCCACTCACTATCAGGTAGATCTGACAGGCGGCCCTGATCAGGTGTACCTGTCAGGTCTACCTGATAGTAAGTGGCTGGCCTAACTTACGTACAAGTAAATGGCAATACCTTGTACTGAAAATTGAAACTGAGATATTATCTACCAGAAGAGACGGAACAAGGTTTGAAATTGATTTCAGGGACAAATTTATGGATCTGGACCTTTTCTATTATCACAGCCTCATCTCATTTAATAAGTTCAACTATCTATGAAAATTGAAGAATGATTTTGAAAGGTTACTGATTGGTGATTTTAAAGGTGTTGACCTCTTCAAAGTTCGAAGACTGTAATCTAGCAGGATTTAGCAGGCGGTTGTATAGAAGAGCTCGTCTCTGACAAGCCTATCAAGTTCAGCAAAACCGGCAAAAAAGGATGGGTAGAAACTTCAAAATTTATCACATCTATCTATTTCTCGGAGAGGTTACAATGGTAATGACTGCCCTTTTTAACCTTACCACACTTACACCCATGGACCTCTGGAATCTGGATGAGGCCGGTACAGGTGGCTGAGTTCCTGGACCTACCCTAGGGACAAGAGTTTGGAGAGGATCCTGATCCGTAGTTACTGCTACATCAACAAATGCCCTTTTTCCTGAATCCGTCCCTGACGAGAATTTCGAGAGAAAAATGAATTGTTCTGCGAGTGTCCGGGACAATTTTCCGGGTAGATCTTCGTTCAATTCCTTGGGTGGCCATTTCACAAATTGAATAACATTTTCTTTTCCTTTTCTTTTTGTTATAATATAATCTCTTTGCTTTGCTTTTGAATTTTCCATTGCGGCTCTTGAGGGTGTGAAAGTCGTTAGACGTTTATTAAAACTAGCAGACCGTGTGATAGAAGGCTGGATGACAGAGATTGCCTTAGGTATTAATCCTGCCCATTGATTAAATTTCAATGAAGATTTTTTTTTTTCTTTTAGTTCGCATCAGCACACAAGGATTCAAGGGTGATCCCGTAAAAATGAAATTGACCGAAGAAAGGTCTTTTCCGAAGATGCGCTTCTTATATCCACAGAAGCCACTAGTTTTCCTAAAACAATTTCCGTTCAAACACACTAGACCCCAAAACACAAGCCACCCTCAAAGTGTGTGTAATTCTCATTTTCATACAATTTTTACTGTTTTCTCCCAGATCCAATCTTCCGTCTACATCTTTCTTCTTCTTTCTTTTTATTCCCGAGATTTATTATTTTGTATTTTTGACTTTGTTTGTTCCTATCTTCTCGCCCTTCTTCTCCTTCTTCTCCTTCTTCTTCTTCTTCTCCTCCTCCTCCTTCTTCTTTCACACTGTTTTTGATTATTTTTTATAATATTTATTTTTATTTGCTCCATACATCTTTCTTCTTCTTTCTTTTTATTCCCGAGATTTATTATTTTGTATTTTTGACTTTGTTTGTTCCTATCTTCTCGCCCTTCTTCTTCTTCTTCTCCTCCTCCTTCTTCTTTCACACTGTTTTTGATTATTTTTTATAATATTTATTTTTATTTGCTCCACGTTATGTTTGCTATTATGATTTGCTTTCGCATCCTTCTTCTTCCTCCCCTTCCTTGACAAGACAAGGGACCAAAGCAAAGTGTATGAATATTTGGAATAGGAAATGTGATAAAGGAGAAGGAAAGAGAGGATATGTGAGGAGATCGTGATTTGATTTTGTAATGGAGGTGAAATGTATTCAGTCTTTCTCTTCCTGGGATTTTTTTCTTCAGAAATATTACCGAGAGCTGCCTTTCGCTTTTTTTTTTCTTGTTAATATTTTGTATTTTTATTTTTGTAGTAGGTTGGTATTCAAAAAGGTTTTTTGTACTTACAAGTGGCTTTTAGCTGTGGCTTGGAAAAATGGTAATAGGATCAATGGTAGGTCGGTACGTCGGTAGGTAAGAAGTCTTTTTTCCCTATTTTCCCAACTGCCTGTTTCAACTCCATCTTTTTATTTTCTAACCTAAAAATAGACCGTCCACAATGCAAACCAAATTAATCAAAGCTCATACACGATAGAAAAAAAGAAAAAACCAGAATTTTATTCACCTTCTTTTACCCTTAACTTTTTTAATTTCAACCTTTGAGCCTATCAAGGGTTAAACTCCATGATTGCCATCATTTATTTGTTATTATATTCCTAACGTATTGGATGAGAACCTTTCAAGATGGGAAAGGAGGGGAGGGAGGAGGAGAAGGAAGGAGGAATGAGGCTTTTATACTTCAATAATAAAAGAAAATGAGGTTTCCTTTTTAAGTAGGTTCCTCCTATTAGGATTGATCATAATAACAAATTCCATTGTATAGTCCCATGAAAAATTTGTAAAAATAAATAAAGAATCATTTTATTGATTTACAATTTATTTCTTTATTTAGAAGAGTAGCATTTGATTTTTGATCCCAGTAAAATGTGATTTGGCATCTCCACTAAATTTTCATTTTTCAGTATTATGTACCTACTTATCTACCTAAGTACCCAATACCTAATTGAGACGAAAAACTGGTTTTACCAATCTATATAAGTAAATTGATAAGTGGTTTGGTGGAAGAGCTTCTTCAAAAGAACTTACACAAAAAAAAAAAAAATGGCGGACTTACCATTGTTGTTGGTCTCATTCGTATTGAGCATTTTCACCACGGTACCAACTTTGGAAAGCAGTTTCATCGATCACACCTCAGCAATAACATGGCTTGTGGCCTCCTGAAACAAATCAACAAAGAAAGCTCTTCAAACCCAGGTTGAAATTGGCAAAATGGAAATAGAGAATGTCCAGAGTAGGAATAAATTGAATCTTGTTTGGACCTCATTTGAAAGAAATACCTAAACTCACATCCAAGATAAAGCCATTGATGACAAAAGGGTTAACAAATTTTCAAACCTATCACTGCCAAGGCCAAGATTCCATTTTAAGGAAATCTAATTAAAACAGGACGTAAGGACAATTATCGAAGGCGAGCAGAAAGGACTTTGTAATAGAGCCTACTCTAATGTATACGATTGTAAAGGAAAAGGACTTTGTAGAGTCTACTCTAATGTATACAATTGTAAAGGAAAAGGACTTTGTGGATGACAGTTTTCAGCCCCGTACGGAATTAAAGATCAAGAGAAGAGGCATTGGAAATAATAATAATCCAAGACTTAAGTGAGTGCTGAATATTGAGAACGAGAAAGCATAAATTACAGGGTAGGTTGTTTGTAAAGGAAAAGGACTTTGTAGAGTCTACTCTAATGTATACAATTGTAAAGGAAAAGGACTTTGTGGATGACAGTTTTCAGCCCCGGACGGAATTAAAGATCAAGAGAAGAGGCATTGGAAATAATTATAATCCAAGACTTAAGTGAGTGCTGAATACTGAGAACGAGAAAGCATAAATTACAGGGTAGGTTGGCGTTTTCATCCTGAGCCAGGGAATGCCGCGATGAGCCCAAACTTCCAGCCCACCCATGTCATACATAATGTAATATTTCTAGGATCTTTTCAAGGAGAAACTTTTAGGTGTTTTCTACTTTTCTTTCCTCCCCTTCGCCCAGGACAATATTTCACATCAAATTTTTATTATATTAAAATAAAAAGCAGCCAGGTTACTATCTGTCTTCGGGTGACATTCGAAATCTACATGTGTTACAGCCAAGGCCATAACTTCTCACACAAAACGACTCTCACAAAACAGAGAGCGGAATTGTCTTCGCCAAAATGGGAATTTTTTTCGTTCTGTGACGAATTTTATGATCCATCTAAAACATGCTTGATGTTTAGACAGTAGAATGTTTAAACAGGATTAATCTTGTTTGGACCTCATTTGAAAGAAATACCTAAACTCACATCCAAGATAAAGCTATTGATGACAAAAGGGTTAACAAATTTTCAAACCTATCACTGCCAAGGCCAAGATTCCATTTTAAGGAAATCTAATTAAAACAGGACGTAAGGACAATTATCGAAGGCGAGCAGAAAGGACTTTGTAATAGAGCCTACTCTAATGTATACGATTGTAAAGGAAAAGGACTTTGTAGAGTCTACTCTAATGTATACAATTGTAAAGGAAAAGGACTTTGTGGATGACAGTTTTCAGCCCCGGACGGAATTAAAGATCAAGAGAAGAGGCATTGGAAATAATTATAATCCAAGACTTAAGTGAGTGCTGAATACTGAGAACGAGAAAGCATAAATTACAGGGTAGGTTGGACAAATTTTCTCAAACAAGGCCCCCCGCCCCTTGAGGTGGGCCATAGGTAGGCCTTTTTCCGAATGAGTTCTACAGTCCATTAGACAACAAGTTACATAAGTATATGACTGAGGAAACTCTCTGTTGTATAAGTGTCTATGCTCTACGTCTACAAGGAGGGCCAACCAATAGAATCGGAATAAATACGTTGGTGTTATTGATTTTCACACAATATAAAACTAATTGAGAGGACATCCTGTAGGAGAACGTGGGAAGAAAATCCAGGAACGAAAGAGAGGGAGAGCCTGTCTTGCGCATATGCGAGACACTGCGAGAAAACTTGGCGTGGGGGTTAACACAAGCAAAAAGGCCTTGGCGGTCAAAGTGTTTTTCTGTAACGAATGCTCTCACTAAGAATAGTGCCTGAGCTTCGCGGGCTTTTACCGGCTTTGAATATTTTACTATTCCTTTGCCTGTATCGTCATTTGTACCCACACTTTACTGGTATCACCGATATGCTTGACACACTCGGTTCCTGGAAAGAAATAGTTCAAGGTCGGAATCTAAAATTCAAAACAAGTTGCTGATGGTGTGATGCTGGTTGGCAGACGATACGATGGTGGTTTGCCTTTCCAATTCCCGAATTATATACCTCAAGACAATAGGTATAAATGGAATAGTGAATAGGACATCTTAGAGGACACTTTCAAATACTCGTACTGATTCTTGAATCCAATATGTACGAACAAAGTTGAGAAAGAGCTATTATGAAAATTGAAAAACTAATAAAGAAGTGCTCTCTTTTTTTCTCTTCGTTTTCTTTTTTTCACTTTTTCCTCTTTCATACACATTCGTTTGAAAAAGTTTAATAGAAGGGAAAGCTGAATTGGATTTCAAAGTTTTCCACTGAGGGACTATGGGTTCTCTACTATGAGACAATGGATCCTCTAGTATGGGACTATGAGTCCTCTACTATGGGTCCTTGGTACCTCGAGTAATATTCCTCATGGTGACTAGGGTCATATACGTTCGAATATGTACAGCATGAAGGTACGTCTGCACCACCGTCGATGGACGCTTGTGGTCTGTGTCGTAGCATGCCCATCCCGTAGTATGCCTCTCATCAGATGGGCGAGAAGAGACACAATACTTCCCATTGTGACACAATACTTCTTTTTATTTTCTAACCTAAAAATAGACCGTCCACAATGCAAACCAAATTAATCAAAGCTCATACACGATAGAAAAAAAGAAAAAACCAGAATTTTATTCACCTTCTTTTACCCTTAACTTTTTTACTTTCAACCTGTGAGCCCTCATGCACGAAAGAAAGAAAAAAACAAAATAAAATTCATCTCATACCAGAATTTTATTCACCTTCTTTTACCCTTAACTTTTTTAATTTCAACCTTTGAGCCTATCAAGGGTTAAACTCCATGATTACCATCATTTATTTGTTATTATATTCCTAACGTATTGGATGAGAACCTTTCAAGATGGGAAAGGAGAGGAGGGAGGAGGAGAAGGAAGGAGGAATGAGGCTTTTATACTTCAATAATAAAAGAAAATGAGGTTTCCTTTTTAAGTAGGTTCCTCCTATTAGGATTGATCATAATAACAAATTCCATTGTATAGTCCCATGAAAAATTTGTAAAAATAAATAAAGAATCATTTTATTGATTTACAATTTATTTCTTTATTTAGAAGAGTAGCATTTGATTTTTGATCCCAGTAAAATGTGATTTGGCATCTCCACTAAATTTTCATTTTTCAGTATTATGTACCTACTTATCTACCTAAGTACCCAATACCTAATTGAGACGAAAAACTGGTTTTACCAATCTATATAAGTAAATTGATAAGTGGTTTGGTGGAAGAGCTTCTTCAAAAGAACTTACACAAAAAAAAAAAAAATGGCGGACTTACCATTGTTGTTGGTCTCATTCGTATTGAGCATTTTCACCACGGTACCAACTTTTTCATTATTATGTACCTACTTACCTAAGTACCTAATAATTATATAATTGAGATTAACGAAAAACCGGTGTTACCAATCTTTAAGTAAGCAAATTGATAAGGGTGGAAGAGCTTCTTCAAAAGAACTTACCCTAAAAATGAAGGGAAAAAATTGGCGGACTTACCATTGTTGTTGGTCTCATTCGTATTGAGCATTTTCACCACGGTACCAATTTTGGAAAGCAGTTTCATCGATCACACCTCAGCAATAACATGGCTTGTGGCCTCCTGAAACAAATCAACAAAGAAAGCTCTTCAAAACCCAGGTTGAAATTGGCAAAATGGAAATAGAGAATTTCCAGAGTAGGAATAAATTTAATCTTGTTTGGACCTCATTTGAAAGAAATACCTAAACTCACATCCAAGATAAAGCTAATTTTATTCTATTTCATACAATTACATTGGAATTCGCATTACAATTACAGGGGAGTTTTCGACTTTTTTCCCTTCTCCCAAAATACAACAAAAAAAGTACATCGCCATAGAATGAACTGGCACATATCAAATTACCATATAAAAACAATATTTGCCCAAAATTGTATTTGCACAAAAATTGTACTGGGTCCAACAAAAAGCTTCACAACAAAAATGAAATCAGCGTCACAAGAAATAGAGACATGTAAAGTCACTGACGGCAAAACACAAGCAAACGAACAAAACCTCAAGACGAAATCAGAGCCACAAGAAATAAAGACATACCTACATTTATAAAGTCACTGCAAAAACGACTCAAAAATATTTGAAAACAAGGAACCTAAGAAAATCTCAAGAATGTCGTTTCCCGGATCGCCGGAAACTACTACAGCGGGTAACTGGACTGGCACTAGAAATCCGAAACAATATTATAATAAGAAATGCCTTTATTCTCCTTTGTTTCTCATTCACCTAGCCCTTTAGGTATACACTCTTATGGGTCCTCTTTTCTACCCTGTAAGTCCGAAACAAAAATGCTACCACATCAGTTATTTCGTTATCTCGGCAAGACAACACACAGAAATGTACATTCGAACACTGCAAAAATTATTGAAAAATAATAATTTTAAAAATTATTAAAATTCAGGTACGCTGGTGTGTTGTTCGAGATAAATTCTTTATCCAAATAAAATTCCAATAAAATTGTTAGCGGATGGGGTAGGGGGTTCAAATTGATATAAATGAGGTTCCGAATGAGTTCTACAGTCCATTAGACAACAAGTTACATAAGTATATGACTGAGGAAACTCTCTGTTGTATAAGTGTCTATGCTCTATTTGGTTGAGAATTTGTGATGCTTTGTAAGTCATATGGCTTACATGATCTGCCTTACCAATGAGGTGTTAGGTAAAATATGGCTTGAGAGTAAGCTGAGTAAGTTTATGATAATGATGTGTTGCATGAGTAAGTATCAGAAAGTGTCGATAAAATGGCATTTTTTTTTTTCAAGACAATACATACGAAGAAGTGCAACTACTCCACAGGAATAAGACGTTGGTGTTATTGATTTTCACACAATATAAAACTAATTGAGAGGACATCCTGTAGGAGAACGTGGGAAGAAAATCCAGGAACGAAATAGAGAGAGAAAGACAGACAGAGAGAGAGGGAAGGATGTGATAATGAATTGCAACATTCAATAAATTCAATTAGTGGCTTAGGTTTACATTATCCTGCCCCTCTCTCTCTCTCTCGTTTCTCCATTTCCTTTTTTCCCTTCTCCTCCCTTAGACACCTCCAGATTTCTAATCCCCCCTCCGCCTTCCCTCCTATAGAAACTTACACTAGACCAAATCTGATGAATATTCAAATCCCTGGCCTTCTCCTCCTCCTCCTTTTCCTTCTTTCTATCTTTCCTTCATTTCCATTCCCTTCCCTCCACATTTTGGCCAAAGTCTAACTTCGTTTCCTTAAGGATAAGTTTCCTTGACACAGCTCTAGCGTTAACCTTTTGCATTGATATTTTGCTGAATTGGGCTTTAAATTTAGATTTCCATTTATTTTTATAATTCGAATCACATCTTTCTGTCCGAAAGGCTTTTTCATTTTCCTTTTCTGTAATTCTGTCCCTTTCTGCATAATTGTGAGGAAGTTAAGGACGTTTATGAGTGAAGAGCTTTTTTCAAAACTGTTTTGCAAAATGGTCCTTTTTTCAAAGATCTCCTTATGTGCCCATTTTATTTGACTAAATTCAGGGAAATCATTTAAAAAAGTTCAATTAAGTAATTTTGATAGACACAATATTATGATTAAATTTGTGTCAAAGTCATTCAATTTACCGATAGCTCGCAGACAGACAGAGAGAGAGGGAAGGATGTGATAATGAATTGCAACATTCAATAAATTCAATTAGTGGCTTAGGTTTACATTATCCTGCCTCTCTCTCTCGTTTCTCCATTTCCTTTTTCCCTTCTCCTCCCTTAGACACCTCCAGATTTCTAATCCCCCCTCCGCCTTCCCTTCTATAGAAACTTACACTAGACCAAATCTGATGAATATTCAAATCCCTGGCCTTCTCCTCCTCCTCTTTCTTCTTTCTATCTTTCCTTCATTTCCATTCCTTTCCCTCCATATTGTGGCCAAAGTCTAACTTCGTTTCCTTAAGGATAAGTTTCCTTGACACAGCTCTAGCGTTAACCTTTTGCGTTGATATTTTGCTGAATTGGGTTTTAAATTTTGATTTCCATTTATTACTTTCTATTTTTTTATAATTTGAATCACATCTTTCTGTCCGAAAGGCTTTTTCATTTTCCTTTTCTGTAATTCTGTCCCTTTCTGCATAATAGTGAGGAAGTTAGGGACGTTTATGAGGAAAATGGTCCTTTTTTCAAAGATCTCCTCACACTTATGTGCCCATTTTATTTGACTAAATTCAGGGAAATCATTTAAAAAAGTTCATTTAAGTAATTTTGAGAGACATTTTTCATTTTCTCTCAACGTCCCCAAGAGTGAGACACAATATTATGATTAAATTTGTGTCAAAGTCATTCAATTTACCGATAGCTCGTCATCTTTGAACTCTTTCATTAGAACGGAAAATAAAAATTGAATTTTCGACCTTTTACAGTTATTTTTTCGGAGATTTGACCTCGGATTCGGATTTTTCCCAACTTTTTACATAGGAATCGACCATTTATTTATAATTTTGCAACTGCTCCATTTACATAATGAGATGGGTTGGGAAGTTGAACTAAAGCTCACACCGGTGTTCTCATTTACTCAACACTTTGAAAATCGTTACGGGTTTTATTTCTCTAACTATCTCTTCGTTTTCCTGCAGAACATGATGACAGCACAAAACTTTCTGAGGGATTTGAACAGATCTAGGTTCACTACAATATAACAAGCATTGTTCTGAAGAATCTGAAGAGACTGAGTACTCTCATCTCGCTTTGGTCATCATGACGGTGTTGGAGATTTATACCAGCTCGGTGTTGCTGAACTTCAGAGTTCTACAAGCATTGTTCTGAAGAATCTGAAGAGACTGAGTACTCTCATCTCGCTTTGGTCATCATGACGGTGTTGGAGATTTATACCAGCTCGAAGTTGCTGAACTTCAGAGTTCTGATGAGTAGGAACTGGTATTTTAAGCTTAGCTACGCTTGAAAAAGTCTAAGCTTTAACCAAAATATACTAGGTATTACTGAATGACAGACTAATGAATCCAAACCCAGTCAACTGTCCCGTCCGCCATCCATGTCCCAACTTCTTCCAGTTGAAAAAGTAAAATTCCTCCTTTCCCCAGTCAACCAGACAACACTGTATGGTCTAAGCTTTAACCAAAATATACTAGGTATTACTGAATGACAGACTAATGAATCCAAACCCAGTCAACTGTCCCGTCCGCCATCCATATCCTAACTTATTCCAGTTGAAAAAGTAAAATTCCTCCTTTTCCCAGTCAACCAGACAACACTGTATCATAAAAGACACATTTTGTCTTGTTTGGTGGTTAAAGTCCTGATCATTAAAATAATGAGGCGAGCGGTAAATTTCTTTTGCCGGAAAGAAAGGAAAATTCTTCTTTTCATAGCGACGGCAAATTGGAGAGGAGGAAATCGCACAGCGGTAAATTTCTTTTGCCGGAAAGAAAGGAAAATTCTTCTTTTCATAGCGACGGCAAATTGGAGCGGAGGAAATCGCACAAAAAAAAAATTCCTTGTACGATAGAAAGCCTAAAGGAGAAAAAACGAAAGGGGGGAAACAAAAATAGAATAGACTCATTAGGAGACTTTACTCTTCAACTCTCTCCTCTCCAATCAATGGAGGATAGGGAGTTCCCCCTCGCTCCCTCCATTTCTGTAACGAATGCTCTCACTAAGAATAGTGCCTGAGCTTCGCGGGCTTTTACCGGCTTTGAATATTTTACTATTCCTTTGCCTGTGTCGTCATTTGTACCCACACTTTACTGGTATCACCGATATGCTTGACACACTGGGTTCCTGGAAAGAAATGATAGCTCGTGCTCGTAAGAACAAAGAATTTTTAATATTTATTTGATGAAAATAACAAGGAATGACCATGAGAAACAATGGAGAGGGAGGAGGAGAAAATGAAGAAAGAGAACAAAATGAGATTGAGAAATTGAGAATTGGAAATAGGGAAAGATATCCGGCGACAAGTGCTGGCTTTTTTTTGCTGAACAAATACCAAGAAGGAGAGATGAAAAGGAAAGAAATTTGATCAGGTTTCTCGGGATAAAATGTTTTGTGTTTATGTTTTTTGATTAGGGTAAAATTATGATTTTCTTTGTTTAAAAAATTCCAATGTGATAATGATAATATTCTTTGCACGGAGTTCTCTTAAAATAACGCCTCAAATGGAATCCTCTTGCACACTTTTCTTTTTCGTTCGTTCTTAAAATACTTTTCGTTCTTAAAGCCAAGTTTTATGGCTCTGTCTCAAGCACGATCCATCATAGGTATTAAAATTGTATTGAATGAGGCGACAAGTCTTTTTTTTTTTTTTTTTTTTTTGCTGAGCAAATACCAAGAAGGAGAGATGAAAAGGAAAGAAATTTGATCAGGTTTCTCGGGATAAAATGTTTTGTGTTTTTGATGTTTTTGATTAGGGTAAAATTATGATTTTCTTTGTTTAAAAAATTCCAATGTGATAATGATAATATTCTTTGGACGGAGTTCTCTTGGACGTTAAAATAACGCCTAAAATGGAATCCTCTTGCACACTAAATACTTTTCGTTCTTAAAGCCCAGTTTTATGGCTCTGTCTCAAGCACGATCCATCATAGGTATTAAAATTGTATTGAATGGCCTGAGATTATTCCAGGACAAAGTCCACAAACTTCATCAGAAATAAGCTACGCTTTGACGGAATCCCCCACAGGAGACGTGAAAAGGGGGAAGGAGAGAGGGAAAAAAAGCAATTGGGTTTTTAAAAGGGATTTCGGTTGTAACAAACAAATTGATTCTTGAATCCAATATGTACGAACAAAGTTGAGAAAGAGCTATTATGAAAATTGAAAAACTAATAAAGAAGTGCTCTCTTTTTTTTCAATTTATGTCAGCACGCGGCTCCCGAAACCGATAATGATGACAGAGATGATTTTGAAACTCGATAACAGTCGTGGCTGCGTTCTTTGATTTGGGGGGATTTCCGGGGATGGAGAAGAATTGGGAGAATTCTTTTCACTGTCATTATTTGGACTGGTTAAGGTGTTTTTGTCGCTTTGTACCTAATGTAGAAAGTAAAGGTAGAAATACCTTTAACGTCACGTGAACTCACGTGAAGTGAGGGCAGTGTGGCTATCATGAACGAAATTACCTACAATATTATGGAAAAACTTTGAAATACATCTTTCGGACTTCCTACGAGCTCACGTGCCATGAAGTGATAGTAGGGTGTTTCTAAGTTTAGAAACCACCAACTTCGGTGTATTTTACCAGCTTTTCTGGTTCCAATACAACACTAAAGGTACGAGTAGATGTAGACGGATTTCAAAGGATCATTTGACTTAATAAGAACTTGTTTGGGACTTAGCGTGCTGGACAAAAGTTGACTTTGAGGTTGAGGTGGTATAGTTTCCGACCTCGTTAGTTGGATGTGAGGTTCGTACTTCGTCAATTTGGTTCATGCTCAAAAACACAATATCAAAGAGGTTGAAACTTTTAATTTGTGACCTCACAATTACCCACAATCAGACCAAAGGCGGGTTTCCAAAGCTTAATTAATCCCTTTAAATCAATAATTATCTACTAAACGACTCCTTCCTGGGTAATTTTGAGTAATCCTTTTGGGGTATTCTGAAGTCTCTAACTCTCATTTTTTTTGCGGAAAATTGAAACAATGCATAAACTTAACGTGCTTTCACGAATTGAATTGAAATCTTCAGGACATAAAATACAAAGAATGAGAGAAAAAGATGCTGGTTGGCAGACGATACGATGGTGGTTTGCCTTTCCAATTCCCGAATCATATACCTCAAGACAATAGGTATAAATGGAATAGGACATCTTAGAGGACACTTTCAAATAGCTATATCACTCCTTGCCCAAAACACAACCAACCACACCGGCAAAGGTCAAAGTTCTTGGATTTCAAAGGATCATTTGACTTAATAAGAACTTGTTTGGGACTTAGCGTGCTGGACAAAAGTTGACTTTGAGGTTGAGGTGGTATATAGTTTCCGACCTCGTTAGTTGGATGTGAGGTTCCTACTTCGTCAATTTGGTTCATGCTCAAAAACACAATATTTATCAAAGAGGTTGAAACTTTTAATTTGTGACCCCACAATTATTACCCACAATCAGACCAAAGTTGGGTTTCCAAAGCTCAATTAATCCCTTTAAATCTATAATTATCTACTAAATGACTCCTTTCTGGGTAATTTTGAGTAATCCTTTTGGGGTATTCTGAAGTCTCTAACCCATAAACAGGATGAGGGGGAGGGGAAGGACAAAACATATCCCAAGATATTTCATGTAATGAACCAATACAAGATACATCGGATGAAGATTCCCCTCTTGCCCCCACGCGTTTCGTCTAGGGCTTTTAACGATAACTCGTGTCGGAATTTGAACTTTCTTTTCATTTTTTGTTTGATTTTGCCTTGCTCCAGTGTGGAAGGGTATTGATATGTTTAGAAGACGGTTTCAAATTTTGATATACTCGTAATTTTGCTGGTAATAAAACTTGATACTTTGGTTGATGAGCTAAAACTGTTATAAAGAGCTCGAACAGAATATAAAAGCAAGCAATACTCTTGGATGAGTTACAGTTCAGAAGTCAATTTTAATGCGAAGAGACCTAATTAAAATTGCCCAAAGTATTCAGGAATGTGAAGTGACTTCAACAAAGTCATACATTAGGGAATTTTTTACCTATATGAACGACCAGTCATTAATATTGCTTAGAATGCAGACAATATCGTCTTTCATGAGAAGATCCAGTCAGTCTAAGCCACAAAACCACAGTCCTAAGGTTTCCATGCAAGATGTGTGGGTCAGAGAGTTTATAGCATATTGTGACAATAAATAAGAATTTATCGGTTTTATTGTGCTGTGAGATTACACTGTCGTGTAAACATATCCAAACCTAATAAGGAAGAAAAATGGGAAGGTACCTCGAGTAATATTCCTCATGGTGACTAGGGTCATATACGTTCGAATATGTACAGCATGAAGGTACGTCTGCACCACCGTCGACTAAATTCCATATACAATGTAACTAAAGAATGTAAAAATAGTAAAATCAAAGGATTTCGGTGGGAAAGTCGGTTGACCATAGTGGGTACACGTTGTTTGGGGAAAAGGCTATTCTTTCTGTTATTGGCAACCAGTAGATTTCTTTCATTTCGTTGATTGATACAGTTGTAGTACGAAGAACATCAACGGTTTAATTCAAAGATCAATTCACTTAACATAATCTGCAAACAATTGGAGATGATGGGGGAAATACATAAAACACAGAGAAAAATTCGCAACAAATTAAAGTGAGCTACATTAAGTTCTTGAGAAGTTTTATCCTATTTTCAAAGTTCGATCAGAAGAAAGCATTTTGCCGCGCTATTTCAGTTGGCAGTTTATTTTCTCTATCGATGAAAATCTAGATAGAAGAACTTTTAATTTTCTTTTTCCATTCAAAGTTTCAGAATATACAGGGGGATTGTTTACATAAATTTTCCGCGTCGAATAATTGAACAGATTTATCTTGTAAAGCTATGGGGATTTTCAATAGGAATCTTTCCAAAGATTGAAATACACTCGTGTCTTTGAAGTTCCGATCTAGGATCTACTCTATTAATTTTCTTTTTCCATTCAAAGTTTCAGAATATACAGGGGGATTGTTTACATAAATTTTCCGCGTCGAATAATTGAACAGATTTATGGGATTTTCAACGGGAATCTTTCCAAAGATTGAAATACACTCGTGTCTTTGAAGTTCCAATCTAGGATCTACTCTTTCATGAACAACAAGTCTGTGTCCAATTAAATCAAAATTTCATTCTTATAAAAAAAGAAAAGAACAACGCTTGGGACATGAAAAAAAAACCTCAAATGAAAACACACTCAGTCAGAGTTCCAAGCAATTTTCTAATGGGCAAAACAATACATCATACAAATAAACAGGCAATTAAATTTAATGCGAGCAGACAAGCTAGGCAAACCTCAAAACTCTCAAATGTATAACGCACATACACCAATAAAAGTATGCCAGATCTTCTCCAAGCAGCCCACGACAAGAATGAATTAGCTATCATGATTGCCAACGTTCTGTAGAATATGGCATCAAAAGAAGAAGAAGAAGAAGAAGAAGAAGAAGAAGAAGAAGAAGAAGAAGAATCTTATAGTTTATACGATGCTCCTTTGTGTACGTATAGCGATATTAGTGGATGTGTCAATTTTACTTTTAACCTAATAAAAAATAAAACATCGGTAATTCTTACATAATTCTGCCACAACTATAGAGTCCAGTCACTTTTTCTACATTTTGTCACAGCTTCAGCATTACAAGACTTTTTTTACATACACTTGGGCATCTCGAATTTTAAAATGTAATACCATAGGGTCACACGGGACTTATATGTGGGTTTGCATTTTTGATGTGACTTGTATTTTTGTAATGCCGCCCTTGATCACTTACAATATGTATAGGATAGGTACACAATTTTCCTCATGAGGCTTCGTGCTTCACGATACTAAACACGCCGAAAAAACTGCAGGGAATCGAACCCAGACCTTCTTATTAATATTCTCTCTAATGGTACTCCACTGACCCAGTAATAGCTTGGCGTGGGTGATAGTTAACTCCATGACACGCTTGATTTATAAGTACATAATTTGTAAGTGAGGATTAAATTGATTCGAATGGTAATGGTAAGTCGGTTATCATTATCACGTGACCACAACCAGAAGTTCCAGAGATGTGGGAGGAATTTGTTTCAGACTTATTTTAACTGGGCTAATAGTGTAAGTATTTTACTTAATTTTTTTATTATTGGAGGTTAATGTTTTATTATTATTATTATTATTATTATTATTATTATTATTATTATTATTATTATTAATAATATTTAACAAAATAAGTTTGATGGGAAGGGGACTGTAATGAAAACGGAGATCTTATAGTCCCGAAATCGAAGGGAGAGAGGATTACAGGATAGGAGAAAGCCAGCCATTCCGAAAACGAGCCTCTTTTGTTTAGGATGAATTTCGCCTGAGTGGGAATCAAACCCGTGGCCTCGCGCTTACAACTTCTTAAAAGGTTGACTAGAGTGTTAGACTGACTATTTATTCTTACTCTCTTTCTGTTTTTGTATAGGTTTCTAACTCTAACAAATCTCATTGTTTAAAATTAGGTGAAACTCAATCAAAGTTTACCATTGAATTACAGAATTCCTCCTTTCCTTCTTCCGTTCCCTTCTTTCTTCCCTTTTTCCTCCCTCCTTCTTCCCCCTCTCTCCCCTTATTAATTCCTCTTCAACCTTGTCCTGTCTGGTCTCTTTCCGTATCTTCCTATCTGACCTTTTTTCCATCCTTTCTGTCCGCCAGGAAGGGAAGAAGGGAGAGAGAAAAAATCCCTTCTTCTCTGTTGTTTTATTCTATTTCTAATTTAATTTCTGGTATACAACATGGCGGCGGAGTGACAGTAACTAAATTTGTTTTTCGTTTGGTTTGTTTGTTTGATTGCTAGTTTCTTTTCAGTACTTTTGGGAAAAGATTGAGGAGTATTGATACAGGGAAAAAGGCCCAGGTGTCATAAAGCCTTAGCAATTCAAAGGGTTGTCCTTCTAAACAACTAAACAGTTACTCCAGAGGTCATGTATTTTTGAAATGAATAAAACACCTAGGTAATTAGGTATTAGTTCCATTTGTAATTCCTTTTTAGGGTGCCCTCTAAAATAGCCCCAAAGAAATCTCCATGTCTTGAGCCGCCCAAAAGCTCCAAATGACAGCGAGCAGAGGGGAGGGGGCCAAAATGAGGGGAAAGTTTCAGTCTTGTTGTTTACATTTAATTCGAGTAAATTAATACACTTTAGTCTATTATTATAAACTTTAATCAAGTTTAAGCTACCCGTTCTTCTCCCGCCTTCCTTTTGCGCCCTTTCGGTTCGGTGTTCCTCTTCTGACCCTCTTTTCTTTTCGTTTTGACTCTCTTCTCTTCTTCCTAAATCCTTATTTCTCTTCGTCCTGAACCCCCTTTTATCTTCTCTTTGAACCCCTTTCTGTCCCTTTTGGTGCCTCTCTTTCGTCTAACCCTCCATTCTCTAATTTCTGACCCCTTTTGAACCTCGCCTATATCTTTCTGAACCCCTTGCCCCCGCGGGCCCTGGGGCACTTTACAGAACATTTCACTGCACTCCCAGCCTGATGTGTTCTGGCCTTTGAGTTCCTGACACCTCACAGTTTATAAGGAAAGGTTTCGGCCTTACACAATATCCTGAATTTGGCTGATGAGAAAATGAGGCAAATTGTAGGTAGGTAAATATTAGACTCTCTATATAAAAAAAAAAAAAAAAAAAAAAAAAAAAAAAAAAAAAATGCAATTTGGCAAAAAAAGATCAACAGACAAAGGAATTTTTTTCATCTGTGCTTAACCGAGCCTTCATGGTTGGAATCCGTTTCTAAATTTGCTCACTAGCAAAATAAAGATCTATCGAAGCTTTCTCCTAGATTCCTGAGATAGTTTGGCCTCTCTCTCTCTCTCTCTCTCTCTCTCTCTCTCTCTCTCTCTCTCTCTCTCTCTCTCTCTCTCTCTCCCTTCCTCCCTGGCATTCCTATTCATCTCCATTAATAATTGGTTTTGCTTAGAGTGGCAGGATTCTCAAGAAGCTCTTCCAACCACAATGGACACTCTCAGACTGAAAGGCACAGGTCTTAGCAGCGAGAGCTCTTCAGGATTTTAATAGCAAAATAACTCCTGACCCAAATTATCCAAAACCTGAAGAACTATGTTCATAATAACAAACTGTGTATGTGTGTCTGTTCATCCGTTTTAATTCGGTGAGGATTTTCCGACTGAGTGCACCCAGAAAGTGCAGTGGTTTGGACTTCTTGATGCGCTCTGCATGGACTTTGAAATGATTTCATGTCCGTTCTGTGTGTTTCAGTCAGGAGTCAAATAGACAGCGTAGGATTGACGCTATTTCGGTCAAAAATTGTGGCTTAAAGGCCAATGAAATGGTAAAAAATGGTTTGTTAGAGGATAGAGGGAACTATAACAATTGTCCCGAAATCGAAGTATAATTAATTAATTTAAGTAGTCAGAAAATTAATTGTGCATTCAGCGTTTGAATATGTTTGCCAAATTTCACCAAAATTGGACCAACCGTCCGCGAGATATAGAGGACCAAAACCGCCAAAAAGATTTACAGACTAAATTAAAACAAAATCGTCAAGCATCGTTCGTTCAATCATACATACATACATTCCACCGCAATTAGTATCATAATATACGCAATGAATTCGAGTCTCCAAGAACATCAACAACACATAAAACAAATCTACAACAATCATAAGAACAGAAAAGCACCAACAAAAATAAAAACGACATCTGCATTAGACCTCTGCAAAAAACTCCATTAGACCTAACCCTTTTGCTGAAGACAAGTCCTTGAAATTTGATTTACCGTCATTTGGAAATTAATAATAGAAACCTATAATAGGTAAGACAATATGAAGATGGAAGAGAGAGATAGAGAACGTATAATCAAGAGTTAGTAAAGATCACATTCCATGAATCCATGAAGATCACATGGGGATCAAAAGTACAATTACGTGAATCGATAAATTACCCACTTTAATCGATAAATTAAAATCTAAAATCGATAAATTTGGTCTGCATTGTATTGACTGACAGGTAAGTAAAATGACCATTATGAAATATGGATTATTGTAGTGCCGTACCTACGCGAGGGGAGGGGTGTTTTGTTGGTCAATGATGAATTTGTTGACTTCTGCACTTGATTTTTTTTCTCCATACTTAAAATAATACTGTAGAACCGGTCCTCTATATTTCCTTCTTATGTAACTTAATCTAATTCTCAAACTCGTCCCATTTTTTTATTATTATTATTTTTACCCCCATCGCCCCTTACAACACGCCTCCACTGGATAAACATATTGTACAAATTTCTTCATAACTTAAGTCCAGGTCTGAATTTCAAGTCTGGTTCCCCCTCTTTCCCTCTATTACCATCCTGCACTGAAAGGTTACGATGTTAAATAGCTTTATTTATAGGCAACTGCGAGACAGTCATCAATGTCTGTCATAATCATAAAGGAAATTATTGCAATGTTCAAGGCCATACCAGTATTGTTCTGCAATAGCTGGGACTAATTGGCGCAATGGAAAAGTATGCTTGAGTACCAATTTTGGCGCCAGATTGCGCCTTGGCGCCTGTTGCGATCTATTTTCCCAATGGATTTTCTAAGACTTGTTCTGAGACATGTGTCTTCTGAGTGTAGACATATAATTGAAAAAAACTCCATTAGACCTAACCCTTTTGCTGAAGACAAGTCCTTGAAATTTGATTTACCGTCATTTGGAAATTAATAATAGAAACCTAATAGGTAAGACAATATGAAGATGGAAGAGAGAGAGAGAGAGAGAACGTATAGTCAAGAGTTAGTAAAGATCACATTCCATGAATCCATGAAGATCACATGGGGATCAAAAGTACAATTACGTGAATCGATAAATTACTGCAAAAAACTCCATTAGACCTAACCCTTTTGCTGAAGACAAGTCCTTGAAATTTGATTTACCGTCATTTGGAAATTAATAATAGAATATAGAAACCTAATAGGTAAGACAATATGAAGATGGAAGAGAGAGAGAGAGAGAGAGAGAACGTATAATCAAGAGTTAGTAAAGATCACATTCCATGAATCCATGAAGATCACATGGGGATCAAAAGTACAATTACGTGAATCGATAAATTACCCACTTTAATCGATAAATTAAAATCTAAAATCGATAAATTTGGTCTGCATTGTATTGACTGACAGGTAAGTAAAATGGCCATTATGAAATATGGATTATTGTAGTGCCGTACCTACGCGAGAGGAGGGAGGTGTCTTTGGTCAATGTTGAATTTGTTGTGACTTCTGCACAAGCGCATAATATAGGTACTACTTGATACTTTTTCTCCATATTTAAAATGGTACTGCAGATGCGGGCCTCTCTTTATTCTTCTCCCTTAATCTTTTGATGTAACTTGGTCTGTTTTCATTTCTCATACTCGTCCCATTTTTTACCCATCCCCATCGCCCCTTACTACCGGCCTCCACTGGATAAACAATTAAACACAATATACCTAGTTCAAATTTCTTCCATAATAAATTTATTCAAGTTCGGGTCTGAACTTTAGGTCTGGTTCCCCCTCTTCTTCTCTATTACCATCCTGCACTGAAAGGTTACGATGTTAAATAGCTTTATTTATAGACAACTGCGAGACATTCATCAATGTCTGTCATAATCATAAAGCAAATTATTGCAATGTTCAAGGCCACGGCAGTATTGTTCTGCAATCGCTGGTACTAATTGGCGCAATGGAAAAGCTTGAGTACCAATTTTGGCGCCAGATTGCGCCTTGTAGCGCCTATTGCGATCTATTTTCCCAATGGACTTTCTAAGACTTGTTCTAAGACATGTGTCTTCTGAGTGTAGACATATAATTGAGGTATTTTTAGAACTTCATGATTGGATTTTCTAGTGAATCATATTTTGTAATGAGAAGTTTGCATCGCAAAGTTGTTCTTGGTGTTTTCTCCTTATTAAGTATTGGATTTTGCTTACTAGAAGTAATTATAATTCTTTAATTTATATTTCTATCAACTTTGTTTGATGTACATATCAAGTAATTATAATTATTTCATTTATTATTTATTTACATTACCTATATTTCTACCAACTTTGGTTAATAAAGTCATACCAAGCAAAGGCTTAAAATAAAGAGATTAATTAAACATCCTAGTAATTATTTGAGCTTTTTTCTTGAGCAGTAATTTAAACTTTTTTGTTTAGATTAATAAATTGCAAATAACTTATGGGACACCCTGTATATTTAATTTTCTAAATGCTATTCGTTATTACGAACGTGCTATACCTTATTATTAACCCTTAGTAAGACATTGCACCATTTTATTGTATTAGACTTGTTTTTTTTTTTTTTTAAGTAGGTAGGTACCTACATAACATAAAACCAATAAAATTCCTAACTCATTTTTTTATATCTCTCAAAGACAGAAAAAAATGAAGAAATGACTAATTTTACTCGTTTTTTCGTTTTTTTTTCCAGCTCTTTGTGCTGGTCCAAAAATTATATCGAACAGATCCGACGAATCAGTTTTCCTCAAAGGGTTAGTTATAAATTTTATAACGAGATGGTTTAAAATTAGAACCTTTTTTTAGTAAAATAAATACACAACTTGAAAATAATAATGATTTTTTTTTTTGTAGAATTAAATTAATGAATATTGTAATTTGTATTTTTTTAATTACTTAACGAGTTTCCTCATATTGCATCTCCCCCCCCCTCTCTCTCTCTCTCTCTCTCCCTTTTTCCCGCGTTCTCATTCTCTCCCATGCTGTATTTTTCCCATTAAAAACGTTATTACCTTTCTCTCTGTCTCTCTCTCTCTCTCTCTCTCTCTCTCATCCTACCTTCTCTTTCTGTCGGGCTTTAATTAAGGGGCTTAAGGTATGATACTAATTTCATTAGGTGGATATCTACCTTCCATTCCAATCAATGTTTTTGATTGAGAGAGAGAGAGAGAGAGAGAGAGAGAGAGAGAGAGAGAGGGAGGGAAGGAGAGAGAGAGTGAAAGAGAATTAGACCAACCAAAGTTCGGAACTTTGAACGGAAAGAGGGGGTAACAATAATAACAACTTAACACATTTAATATAGTTTCTACTTACTCATAAACATGGAATATTGATCTTCAAATTACAAGAAATTTCATCAGTATTGTCAGAACATACATTATTATTATTATTATTATTATTATTATTTCTAACATAATAAGTTTGATGGGAAGGGGACTGTAAAAACGGAGATCTTATAGTCCCGAAATCGAAGGGAGAGAGGATTACAGGATAGGAGAAAGCCAGTCATTCCGAAAACGAACCTCTTTTGTTTAGGATAAATTTCGCCCTAGGCGGGAATCAAACCCGCGACCTCGCGCTTACAACTTCTTAAAAGGTTGACTAGAGTGCTAGACTGACTATTTATTCTTACTCTCTTTCTGTTTTTGTATAGGTTTCTAAATCTAACAAATCTCATTGTTTAAAATTGGGTGAAACTCAATCAAAGTTTACCACTGAATTACAGAATTCCTCCTTTCCTACTTCCGTCCATTCTTTCTTCCCTTTTTCCTCCCTCCTTCTTCCCCCCTCTCTCCCCTTATTAATTCCTCTTCAACCTTGTCCTGTCTGGTCTCTTTCCGTATCTTCTTATCTGACCTTTTTTCCATCCTTTCTGTCCGCCAGGAAGGGAAGAAGGGAGAGAGAAAAAATCCCTTCTTCTCTGTTGTTTTATTCTATTTCTAACTTAATTTCTGGTATACAACATGGCGGCGGAGTGACAGTAACTAAATTTGTTTTTCGTTTGGTTTGTTCGTTTGATTGCTAGTTTCTTTTCAGTACTTTTGGAAGAAGATTGAGGAGTATTGATACAGGGAAAAAGCCCCAGGTGTCATAAAGCCTTAGCAATTCAAAGGGTTGTCCTTCTAAACAACTAACAGTTACTCCAGAGGTCATGTATTTTTGAAATGAATAAAACACCTAGGTAATTAGGTATTAGTTCCATTTGTAATTCCTTTTTAGGGTGCTTACCCTTTAAAATAGCCCCAAAGAAATCTCCATGTCTTGAGCCGCAGAACATACCTGCGAACATTACAAAATAAAAGGAGACATGTTAATATAGGCATGGAACAGGAGTGAAAACTAAAAGATAAGCTCTTTATTTTAATCAATTTATTTTAACATTTCACTACTCTGTTATTCTTACGTTTGAAAATTTAAATGAAAAGTATAATATAAAAAAGCTCTTTTATAATTATTATAAATATCTTTCTCTCAAAGCTATATTGTCCAGAAATCCACCATACCCCGTTAAACCTGACATTGAATTTAATTGATCAGTTTTTGTACATTTCCAAACATCTCAAAGAAGTCCGAAATCCGCGCCTGCAAATTTCGAGTCTACATGACCGTGTTTTTAATTAATATTTAAAAAATAATAACATACAGCTCTACAATATTTTTATTATTATTATTATTATTATTATTATTTTAATTAAGCCATGACAACAGCACGACTCAGCCTACTATAGCACAGACTGAGACTTTTTTTATTTTTTAAAATAATTCACAGAGTTTTGATTCAATATAAATATGATTTCTTACAGGGTCAATGAACGTTTCAAATCGATTCGGTCCAAGAGAATTGCAAAATACGAGGTCTTTTGATAATTGGAAAGTCGAAACTTAGAGATTTTGTGAAAAAGGTAGAAACGAGAAGGACTATCTCAATCAAGGAACGTCGTTTTTAGATCCCTAGAAAAATTCGTGAGAACTTTCGAGTGAACCCTGTTTATATCCATATGAAAAGAAATTTAACACTCTAATACTCATTCAAGTGAACCCTGTTGATATCCATACGAAAAGAAATTTAACACTCTAATACTCATTCAGTTTTATAATGAGCTAAAATGATAATAATAATAATGGTAATAGCAAGTTAAAACGATGATGATAATGCTTATGATAATGCTAGTAATGTTACTGATGGTGTTTTGGAAGATGAGAATGATGTTGCTTAATTTCACGCATCTGTTTCCTTAACAAGTTCACGACCTGTGGTTTGGCTGAATTTCTTCTGCTAGCATAAATAATATTTGTTTTAAATATTTTATTTGTTGCAAAAATAATTTAGATTCAGTGTGTCTCAGGATGATCGCAGAAATGAGAATACAGGTGGTCTCCACACAAATCAATTTATCCGGTATAATTTGGTGGCAAGGATATCATATCACAGTGGTAGAGCTCAACTTCCATTCCTAAAAATGTAATTCAGAGGTGTAAGAACACAATTCAGAAAAAGAAAAACAAGGTATGTTGATTTTCATAAAATCAAAATGGTGTTTTTTGGGTACAAGCTCTTCAACTTGAGAGCTTCTTTACTATGAATAGTCAGGTTATCAAACTTTCAAATATAAAACTTCTTTTTCAATCCCTATAAGGTTAAGACAGTAAGACACGATATGCTATGATTATACATATTCGATACAAGTGATCACGCCGAGGGTTAAGGATAAACTTTAATTAAAAAATCCTTGCAATAACATCGTCTGATCACCAGAGCAAGCTAGGTCCGTTTACTTTAAGCGGTTTCAGACTTATTAAATTTTCAACAAGCCAAGTCTCGAAGGCAATAAGTTAGACCAATAAAAAAGTAGAAATTAATAATCTTAAAATTAGACTATTAGAAACGAAAAGCATCTTTAATAAATTCTCATATTAAAGCCTTCCAGACAAGTCTGATATTAAATTCAGGAGTAATAATTCTATAAACATAACATCTGAGACCTTGCGTGGAGTACTTAATAATTTCAGTAATTGTTCTCTAATATCGCTGTACGCTAAGTTGAGCTCTATTTTTATTATGGAAACATTAATTCCTTCGTAATTTCAGTAATTGTTCTCTAATATCGCTGTACGCTAAGTTGAGCTCTATTTTTATTATGGAAACATTAATTCCTTCTTAATTTCAGTAATTGTTCTCTAATATCGCTGTACGCTAAGTTGAGCTCTATTTTTATTATGGAAACATTAATTCCTTCTTCTTTTTTTTTAAAAAGATTTTTTCTGTCCGGAAGGCGAAATTTAATGCCATGTTTTACTAGCCCATTTGTTAAAATCCCTGGCCTAGCGGCCGTTTCATTTGACACAGGAATTTGAAGAAAACTCCAAACACAAGAACACCACCATGCGACCAAGAAGTACCAAACACCTAGGTACATCCACTACCAAAGTCACAATCCCTGAGGTACAATGTGATGGAGAAGTCTGGCTCTAAAGTAAGATTACAATGAGAGTGGTGTTACCCATGCTCTAATTGTGTATTTTGAAGAAAGAGCATTGAGTAAAAGGGTGCGGCACGGCGGCAGATTATTTCAGAGAGAAGAAATACAAAGGAGTATCATAAGAAACAGGACCGGTATGTGTACAAATAATAATCCTCAGAATAGATTTTAAAACTCTTTCCCGTGTCTTTCCATTTTGGAAAACCAGGGAAGTTTTCACGAAAAATCTGGAGAGTATGACAGAAACCACAAGTAGAGTGTTGGTATCATTGTTTGTTGGTAACATATTTCTTTCATACTGTCTCCTACTTTATTTGAGTGAAAACATAACAGCAAGGAAAATCCTACTTTATCTGAGTGGAAAAGGAATTCCCTTTTCGTCCTTTAAAGATAAAATCCGCCCCGGGCGGGAATCGAACCCGCGGCCTAGCGCTTACGAGGCAGACGCACTACCAACTAAGCTAACTAGGCTGGCTAGATATTTTTTAAATCGTCGTTTATCAGCAACAAGTAGGTAACACTCACTAGAGACTAGGTACTATAAAATCTTTTATTGATTATTTATCTAAAAGTTCAGTTGAACATATATTACGTATGGATGTTCAGGTGGAGTTGCAAACTGCTGGAAATCCAAAGTATGAGAACGAAGAGTATCTACTCGGAAAAAGCTGACCTAAGGAATGGCAAAAAATATCTTGAAAAATGAATTTTTTGAGACAAAATAAAAAATACAATGTATTTCTTATGAGAAAACAATGAAAATGTGTTTTTTTTATTTGAAATGAAAATCTGAAAATTTGTAGATACAAAAAATAAATGTAAAAACCTAAAAACATGGAAAAATGAAACATTAAGGTAGAGAAACTTACCTGAAGTGTGGACTATCGTCTTTTTATGCTCAATAGGGCGTTACATGAGGATCGCCTTCTGAAACAGAAAAATTCACAGAACTATAAATAAATAAAAACTAAGATACTTGGAAGAACTGCTATCAGCCTGCCCCCCTGGAAGAAGGCGATTTAGTTTCTTCTTGAACACAACACACTAATAAAAGACTTGAGGTCCAAATAATTTACACGCTTATAAAGATTCAGTTTATCATCTGAGTAACACTTTTTTTTTAAAGTTAAGCAAGGTTTATATACTTTTCTGTAAACTTTACCTATGAAATATATAAGACCTTGTTTAGACTGCGGGAGTAAAGGGACTTTTCAGTCGCATTCTGGCAGGATAAACAAGGTATATTCTATTCTATTCTATTCTAACACCATAATCGTGACAGATTTTATCCTATTTGTGAACAGCTATTCCGCCCCTCAGTTTCATTCGGGTCTCTTCTTGAACACAACACACTAATAAAAGACTTGAGGTCCAAATAATTTACACGCTTATAAAGATTCAGTTTATCATCTGAGTAACACCATAATCGTGACAGATTTTATCCCATTTGTGAACAGCTATTCCGCCCCTCAGTTTCATTCGGGTTTTATCTCCTCGAACAATTGCGTCATGCAACGCTTTAGAAACAAAACTCCCTCGTCTGAACGTAAAGAAGGAAGGCTTAAGCTATTTACAATAGCGGTAATTAATACGATATCCTACACACCAAACGACCAACTCTCGAACAATTGCGTCATGCAACGCTTTAGAAACAAAACTCCCTCGTCTGAACGTAAAGAAGGAAGGGCTTAAGCTATTTACAATAGCAGTAATTAATACGATATCCTACACACCAAACGACAAACGACCAACCGCAAGTCGACTAATCATAATCACTCGAGTTATTAGAGAAGAAATCTCGGATTACCCTCTACCTCTCTGGCACCAAGACAGCTCTAAGACCCGTCTTCTCTGTCAGATCGATATTCTCCATAGACCAAGAGAGTTGACCAAGGTCAGTTGCCTATTCATTTGCGTCGGTAATTTAATCCGAAATAATTAGGATTAAAAATGTGGTCGTCGAGATTGGAAATCGTGAACCGGCTGTGACTCTACGACAGACAGGGCCACCCAGGGTTTCGGACCAGGGGATGTCGAAGTCAGCAGAAAGATAAGAGACTTTGACTTGGGATAATATACAGGGCAGGGCAGATCTCAGGAGGACATTCTGGGGATATGCGTGTTCCTGTGAATCTAGCAACAGGAATCATGTGGCGTTCCAACCAGGGGATGTCGAAGTCAGCAGAAAGATAAGAGACTTTGACTTGGGATAATATACAGGGCAGGGCAGATCTCAGGAGGACATTCTGCGGATATGCGTGTTCCTGTGAATCTAGCAACAGGAATCGTGTGGCGTTCTGCGGTGACGGCAGCAATATCTTGCTACTTCAGTCATTCCGTTCATGAAAATTGGATCTTTAAGGTCCGGATGTCTACGCTTAAAGGGATTTAGATATTTTCATTACGATCTGAGATGAAAGGTTCAATATTATTAATTGACATAGACAGCCAGACCAAACTCTCAAGAAGTACAAAACAAAATTGGATCTTTAAGGTCCGGATGTCTACGCTTAAAGGGATTTAGATATTTTCATTACGATCTGAGATGAAAGGTTCAATATTATTGATTGACATCGACAGCCAGACCAAACTCTCAAGAAGTACAAAAAAGGCATTCGTCACTGAAGACTCAACCTAGCTAAAGCTATCAGTATCCACCAACACCTCCGCCAGTACCTTGAACCACAGACCCTGCTCGAATGATAATTACATAAAATATTAAACACACATATTTCAAACTCATGCTCGACAGTCTCATATTAAATATTAATGCATTTTTATTAATACTTCCACTATTAATATTGCTTAGAATGCAGACAATATCGTCTTTCATGAGAAGATCCAGTCAGTCTAAGCCACAAAACCACAGTCCTAAGGTTTCCATGTGGTCAAAGTTCTTTCGGCCGAAACTTATATCCCTGGACGTCGCCACTGGATTTCTTCACTCTAACAAGTCAACGTATAACGAGGACCTTCCCCGTGCAGGAAAAAGAAGCAGAAAATTTGACTTGATTGAGTTTGTCAGTGGCACGTCTTAGCAATCAGTCCATATTCTAACAGGATATGTCTGTATCTTCTTCTGTCCAATCAGAGGAACAGGATGAGGGGGAGGGGAAGGACAAAACATATCCCAAGATATTTCATGTAATGAACCAATACAAGATACATCGGATGAAGATTCCTCTCTTGCCCCCGCGCGTTTCGTCTAGGGCTTTTAACGATAACTCGTGTCGGAATTTGAACTTTCTTTTCATTTTTGTTTGATTTTGCCTTGCTCCAGTGTGGAAGGGTATTGATATGTTTAGAAGACGGTTTCAATTTTTGATATACTCGTACTTTTGCTGGTAATAAAACTTGATACTTTGGTTGATGAGCTAAAACTGTTATAAAGAGCTCGAACAGAACATAAAAGCAAGCAATACTCTTGGATGAGTTACAGTTCAGAAGTCAATTTCAATGCGAAGAGACCTAATTAAAATTGCCCAAAGTATTCAGGAATGTGAAGTGACTTCAACAAAGTCATACATCAGGGAATTTTTTACCTATATGAACGACCAGTCATTATGACCTATTAACAAAACACATCAGAAAAAGAGTTTTCCACCGACATAATGTGGTTCCAATGACCCCGTGATCAAAAAGAAATTCCAGACTGTGTTGTCACTCAAGAGAATTCTGAATGAACAAAGAGATGGAAACATGTACGAAACCAACAACCACGACACTCGAAGAACACGAGTTCTAATTAAAATAAATTAATATCATGAACAACAAGTCTGTGTCCAATTAAATCAAAATTTCATTCTTATAAAAAAAGAAAAGAACAACGCTTGGGACATGAAAAAAAAAACCTCAAATGAAAACACACTCAGTCAGAGTTCCAAGCAATTTTCTAATGGGCAAAACAATACATCATACAAATAAACAGGCAATTAAATTTAATGCGAGCAGACAAGCTAGGCAAACCTCAAAACTCTCAAATGTATAACGCACATACACAGAATTGATCATTATAAAACGGTGGGAGAGAAAGAAAGTTACGGGCGCATTTCTTGCTCCCTAAAATATAGGGCATGGAGAAGCTCTACATACAGGGTGAACAAGTGAAGAAAAGAAAAGATTATCTATCATTTTACTACAAAATAATGTTTCTAGTTGTTTCTAATGCTCCCATTGATATTTTGTTCCTTAAATTCCCCAAGCTATTTAACTACGAACACTCTTGTGAGTGAAGTACTTGTCTACTATGAAATCACTTTAATGACAAAAACCTAAAGCTCTATAATCCTTTAAAGTAGGTACATACAAATTGCACGGGGGAGGTTAAATTGAGAGTATCAGCTACTTGCTAAAAACATTGGATACACATTGAAATAAAAGATCACAAAGTAGAGAATGGGGAAAATGGGAAATGTTCGAGTGAAATAATGATGATGAACAAATTAAAGCAAGTCTTGCACTCTCAGAACTCTTTAACAAGCATCTAAGATGAGGGATAAGATAGAAGAGAAAACTGATAAAAGACCATCTTGAGAAGGGTGTTCTAGAAAACCGAAAAACACAAAGTGTACCAACGATCGCATAACTTTCTCAAGAAAGGCATAAGAAGATTCCAAAGAGTTTCAGGAATCAAGAAAAAAGGAGGAAACTTTGAAAAGAAAAAAGATATGAATACAAGAAATAGAAGGACAAAGAGAAATACGACGATAGAAAGAGGAACAGAGGAAATAGTGAAAGCCAAAGAGGAATACGATAGGAAAGAAAGCAGGGTGAATGAAAGAGATATTGAAAAGCAAAGAGAAAGGAACCAAAAAGGAAGGAAAAAGGAAAGAAAGGTACGATAGGAAATAAAGAATAGCAAAAAAGAACAAAACTATTGAAGAGCGGAAGGCAAAGAGGAACACGATATGAAAGAAGAGCAAAGAGATATTGAAAAGCAAAGAGGAACAGAAGCACAAAGAGGAATACGATAGGAAAGAAAGGAAGGAAAAAGCGCCCTCATAATACTCTCAGCGCAATTTATTTTTATCCCCATTTCATTCTATTTTTTCAATTTCAATTAAATTAACAATTTGATTTTTATCTACCCAGGTTTCATTTTTTTTCCTCCCCAAAGAAAATCGTTTTAATCTGTTCCCTTCCAGGCATTGTGCGCAAAACTAACAGATCATTTTAATAGTTGAAATATATTTTCTAAGGTGGTGTGTGTGTGGTTTTATGTGCAGACTTAATGGGATATTGAATTGATATCTGATTTCAATATCGGGATAATGTGGTTGCATATACTGGGAAGAATTGAAGGCGGAAAATCGTTATTTTTTATATATTTATTTCCTTACTTTTTTTTTACCAAAGAGATTTTTTTTTTTAGTATTAGGTATCTCTATTATCTGCTTGTTGGTACTAGTCTCTATTTCAGACGTTTTTGCAAAATGAAAACTTAAATAAAGAAGCTCAACTTTTTTTACCAATATTATTCCATCAAGAAAAACATGTTTTGTGCAAGGAACATGTGCGTTTATGCGTATCTGATGGTTGCATATACTGGGAAGAATTGAAGGCGGAAAATCGTTACTTTATACCTATATTTATTTATTTACTTTTTTTACCAACGAGTTTTTTTAGTATTAGGTACCTACCTATCTCTCCATTACCTATTTATCTGCTTGTTAGTACTAGTCTCTATTTCAGACGTTCTTGCAAAGTGCAAACTCAAAGAAGCTCTTTTTTTTACCAATATTATTCCACCAAGAAAAACATGTTTTGTGCAAGGAACATGTGCGTTAAGCGTATCTGCGTATGCCTATTTATATGTACATAATTAATATACGTATAACGCTACTCAGTTTCAATTTCAAATAGCCTTTGTTTTCCCATCAAGTCCCATCTTTTCCTTCCCTAATTCCTTCCTCTCCCTTTCCTCTGCCCTTTGTCTCCCTCCCGCTGTCTTTCTCTCTTCCCCTCTTCCTCCATTCCTCTTTTACCTTACCGCCCTTCTCCCAAATTCCCAATTCTCATCTCCCTCCTCCCGCGGCTTTCTCTCTCCATCCCTCCTTCACACTCACCTTCCTCTTCCATATCTCCAACCCTTTTTCTCTTCCATACGCAATTCAAGTTTCTTCCCCTTCATATTTTTTCCTCCTTTGCTTTCCATTTCCTATATGACTTAGCCACCCTGCGCGGCGCTCTAGGTGGGTAGGGTACGTATAATATCATAGGTAGGTATACCTACTTTTCTTCTTTTTGTTTAAATCGAATTGTCAATTTTCCGCGTGGTTTCATTCTCCACATAATGTAAGAATGAGAAAATAATAAAATTCTCGTGCAGGGAGCGAAGGAAAGGAGGAGAAGAAATGGAGAAACAGGGAGAGGGAAAGAAGAAGAATGGAGAGAGGGAGACGAGGAGAGAAGGAGAATGGGGAGGAAGAAGGAAAGGAAGAGGGAAAGCAGACATTAGGTGAAAGGAGGAGGAGGAAGAGGAGAAGGAAGAAGAGGAGGGGGAGGAGGAAGAGGAAGAGGGGAAGGAGGAAAATGAAGAGAGACAGGGTGAGAGGGAAGGGGCGAGAAGAAAGAGAATGGGGAAGAAAAAAGGAAAGGAAGAGTGGAAATATAGGACAGGGGGAAGTGTCGGGGCGAGGCTAGAAGAATATGAACGAGAAGGAAGGAGGGAAAGGAAAGAGAGGAAGACGGAGAGAAAGAGGAGGAAGAAAGGGAGAGAATTATATCGAGAGGGAAGGGGCGAGAAGAAAGAGAATGGGGAAGAAAAAAGGAAAGGAAGAGTGGAAATATAGGACAGGGGGAAGTGTCGGGGCGAGGATAGAAGAATATTAAGAACGAGAAGGAAGGAGGGAAAGGAAAGAGAGGAAGACGGAGAGAAAGAGGAGGAAGAAAGGGAGAGAATTATATCGGAGTAAACAATACAAGTGTCAGGGAAGTGAAGTGGGTAGAGGAATGGGAGGAGAGAGAATAGTAAAGTAGGATACTAAGAGGAAGAAAGTAAATAATGGTAAAGAAAGAGATAAAGGAAGAGGGAGAGAAGAAAGAAGGAGGGAGGGAGAAAAGTGTGAAGATGGAATTTGTGACTAACAAAAATATGAAAGGGAATCAGAATTCTTGTTCCAGGAATGCAATCCTTATAATATAAGGATTGCATTCCTGGATTATTCTTGACCGTTACCTTGGCACGGTACCTAAAATCGTACTTATATCTATCCTGTGGATTAACCTCTAAAGTCCGTCTGACCAAAAGACCTCCAACTGTCCTGACGTCAAACAATTTAATAATTCATAAAAAAAAAACCTTCACAGAAGAAGATGTTGTCACATCATTAGAAAAATGTAATTATTATTATCTATCATTGGTATTAGATATTAGATACGTAGAGTAAATATTGCAATACGAAGCAATTTATTTTTTGTCCCAGAAAATCGATTCTACTGGGTGTCCCCTAGAAACGAGGACTTCGGTCTTAGACAGAATTCTTTAGAACTTATTAAAAAGCCAAGCCTGTTGACGGTGAATAGAAAGTAAAGGGAAAATGAAAGAAAAAAGCTCATTTCGTTCCCTCAGAAGATCATAAGGTTCGTTCTCGGAACAGCTGGTTTTCTCCTGGCCTGTCTCCATTCTATTCTCTCTTCGCTTTCGGGACAATAAGACCTCCGCAGTTGTATTCCTCTATCAAACCTCTTTTTTTTAAGTTTAAGAATAACAACCCACCCTGTATGATGGGCTTAAATAAGAGAGAGGGGAACTTATTAAAAAGCCAAGCCTGTTGACGGTGAATAGAAAGTAAAGGGAAAATGAAAGAAAAAAGCTCATTTCGTTCCCTCAGAAGACCTCAGCAGTTACAGTTCTCTCTATCAAACCTCTTTTTTTTAAGTTTAAGAATAACAACCCACCCTGTATGATGGGCTTAAATAAGAGAGAGGGAAAAAATTACATCCCAGGAAATAGCTTTGGAGCTTCAATCAAAAAATGCTATGTTACCCAATTTTCCAATTTTTAGATCTCTCTCTCTCTCTCTCTCTCTCTCTCCCTCTCTCTCTCTCTTTCTCTCTCCCTCTCTCTCTCTCTTCTATTAGCTCTCATGTTTTCTAACCCGTCGTCTTATACACTTTTCAAATTTCCTTTCCTTTTCTACCCAACCGTTCACATCAGTTGGCAATCACGTTTTTTTTATTATTATTATTATTTTTTTTAATTCAACTCTGAATCGTTTTTCCCATTCTCCTGACAGCTTGTTGTTATGTGCATCTTCAGAAGAAAACCTTCAACTGTTGCTGTTGGTGCAGGGCTTTAGGGTTTTTACCCGAATTTTTGTAGGTGTACAGTTCTCTCTATCAAACCTCTTTTTTTTAAGTTTAAGAATAACAACCCACCCTGTATGATGGGCTTAAATAAGAGAGAGGGAAAAAAAAAAAAAAAAAAAAGAATGCAATTTGGCAAAAAAAGATCAACAGACAAAGGAATTTTTTTCATCTGTGCTTAACCGAGCCTTCATGGTTAGAATCCGTTTCTAAATTTGCTCACTAGCAAAATAAAGATCCATCGAAGCTTTCTCCTAGATTCCTGAGATAATTTGGCCTCTCTCTCTCTCCCTTCCTCCCTCGCATTCATATTCATCTCCATTAATAATTGGTTTTGCTTAGAGTGGCAGGATTCTCACGAAGCTCTTCCAACCACAATGGACACTCTCAGAGCGAAAGGCACAGGTCTTAGCAGCGAGAGCTCTTCAGGATTTTAATAGCAAAATAACTCCTGACCCAAATTATCCAAAACCTGAAGAACTATGTTCATAATAACAAACTGTGTATGTGTGTCTGTTCATCCGTTTTAATTCGGTGAGGATTTTCCGACTGAGTGCACCCAGAAAGTGCAGTGGTTTGGACTTCTTGATGCGCTCTGCATGGACTTTGGAATGATTTCATGTCCGTTGTGTGTTTCAGTCAGGGGGTCAAATGAACAGAGTGGGTACAAATTAGGAGAATGAATGTTCAAAATCAAAATTATTGGTGGAGATGTAAGTTTCCCTAACTAGGTAAATTAGAGGAGATGCTATTTTTTTGAAGACATAAGTGATTGGTGGAGATGTAACTTTTTTCCAAATGGATTTTTAGGCAAATCTTATGTGCTTAGTGCTTACCATCCAAGATAGTACTTGGGGGGGCACTTTACAAGCCAGGTATTTTTATATTTAAAATTCAGTGCAACATGATTTCCATTCACGTAACCATTAAAAATTGTAATAAAAAAAATTAAACAGTCATTACTCCGTTTTAATTCGGTGAGGATTTTCCGACTGAGTGCACCCAGAAAGTGCAGTGGTTTGGACTTCTTGATGCGCTCTGCATGGACTTTGAAATGATTTCATGTCCGTTCTGTGTGTTTCAGTCAGGAGTCAAATAGACAGCGTAGGATTGACGCTATTTCGGTCAAAAATTGTGGCTTAAAGGCCAATGAAATGGTAAAAAATGGTTTGTTAGAGGATAGAGGGAACTATAACAATTGTCCCGAAATCGAAGTATAATTAATTAATTTAAGTAGTCAGAAAATTAATTGTGCATTCAGCGTTTGAATATGTTTGCCAAATTTCACCAAAATTGGACCAACCGTCCGCGAGATATAGAGGACCAAAACCGCCAAAAAGATTTACAGACTAAATTAAAACAAAATCGTCAAGCATCGTTCGTTCAATCATACATACATACATTCCACCGCAATTAGTATCATAATATACGCAATGAATTCGAGTCTCCAAGAACATCAACAACACATAAAACAAATCTACAACAATCATAAGAACAGAAAAGCACCAACAAAAATAAAAACGACATCTGCATTAGACCTCTGCAAAAAACTCTATTAGACCTAACCCTTTTGCTGAAGACAAGTCCTTGAAATTTGATTTACCGTCATTTGGAAATTAATAATAGAAACCTATAATAGGTAAGACAATATGAAGATGGAAGAGAGAGATAGAGAACGTATAATCAAGAGTTAGTAAAGATCACATTCCATGAATCCATGAAGATCACATGGGGATCAAAAGTACAATTACGTGAATCGAT
>NW_007378340.1:131545-133304 GCF_000475195.1 Diaphorina citri | reverse complement strand
CTACGTGTGTAGGGATAGCAATCCCGCAGGCTTTTGAATCCCGCGGGATCTCACGCGGGATGTGACCAATTCCGCGTGAGATTTTGCGGGATTTACAAGTATTACCCGCGGAATGCCGTAGTTCTAACACTGAAAGTATAACATAGGTACTCCATAATGGGTAGAACACCCTACCCAACCCACAACATTACCAGTTTATCAAACGGTATACAAGGAAATGAAATATATCAACATTATCAACTCTTTCAAGTCTGGGAAATTTCAAATTTATGTATGTATTACCATAACGAAACATTAAAACTGAACAGATATCATTTCTGGTTTCAATAGACAATTGAGGACAGTGACAACCGGGTTTTACCTGATGAGGTGATACATAATATCCAAAGTTGGTTAGGACCAGCTACATGAAAGTTAACCAATTATGTTACCTACTAACTATGATGTATTTCACTCGGAAATGTTCAGAACTTACCAAAACATACCTAATGATGTTATTATATATTATTTAATTTTTCACTCGGAAATGGTCGGAACTTACTAAAACTTACCCAATGATGTTACTATATGGCATTTTTAACTCGGGAATGACCCAAACTTACTAAAACTTACATAATGATGTTATTATGGTGTTTTCTCACTCGGAAACCACCCGACTTACTAAAACTTACCCAAAGATATTACTATGGTGTTTTTCACTCAGAAATAACCCAAACTCACCAAACCTTACCAAATGATGTTACTAAGCCTATTGTCTTTGTACTTTGTTGCGCTACGCTCATATACGTCATATTATGCTAAGTTTCTGCAAAAAGTTATGAGATCCCCCCAAAAAATACCACTTCGTGGCACAAAAAAGACCCCGCCAAGTCGTTCCTCCCAAAACAAATCAAGTGCCACAAAAAATAAACAAAACTCCATCCCACCCCAAAAAAGATTAGAAATCAATTTTGTACCCCGCCATTTATTCACTTAATAATTTGTGTGCTCCTCCTTCACGTAGTACCTACCTTTCTTTCCCCTCATTGCACTCCACTTTCCTCTAATATTACTTCTGCTTCACTGCATTGGCGGCGTGCCACCTACCTTGCAATGCTTTAAAAATAAATTGATGGCACGCCGCCAATGCAGTGAAGCAGAAGCGAGATTAGAGGAAAGAGGAGTGCAATGAGGGGAAAGAAAGGTAGGTACTACGTGAAGGAGGAGCACACAAATTATGAAGTGAATAAAAGGCGGGGTACAAAATTGATCTCTAATCTTTTTTGGGGTGGGATGGAGTTTTGTTTATTTTTGTGGGCACTTGATTTATTTTGGGAGGAACGACTTGGCGGGGTCTTTTTTATGCCACGAAGTGGCATTTTTTGGGGGGATCTCATAACTTTTTGCAGAAACTTAACATAATATGACGTATGAGCATAGCGCAACAAAGTACAAAGGCAATGGGCATGGTAAGGTTTGGTGAGTTTGGGTTATTTCTCAGTGAAAAACACCATGGTAATATATTTGGGTAAGTTTTAGTAAGTTCGGGTCGTTTCCGAGTGAGAAAATACCATTGTAACATCATTATGTAAGTTTTAGTAAGTTCGGGTCATTCCCGAGTTAAAAATACCGGCTAAACTTAACCGATTTTGATGATTTTTTTTCAACTTGGTCTACTTTCATGCCCCAACACACACACGCAATCCGTTTTCTTCCATCATTTGTAGTTGTCCCTCTACAACTACCTGAAAATGGCTACTTTCCCTGTCGCGTATAATAT
>NW_007378340.1:130117-131383 GCF_000475195.1 Diaphorina citri | reverse complement strand
AACTTTGAAAGTGTGGCCCGCATGGTTATTTCGGAGTTTTTACACCCAATATTGCTTTCCTTCTTTTTATCTGGTTGTACATATAATTTCCTTCAGATTGGGCTTTTTGCGTACGAGAGGTTTTATGATTTACTTGGCCTCTTGCATTCTTAGGAGAAAAAAAATGTTTTACAGTTGCAGTGAGCTATTAATAGTGTGCTAAGTAAGCAAGTCTTACATCATATGAACACATGTGTTTACCAGGTATTTCTTCTACAGATAATACACGCTTGTGCCCCCTATGTTCCTTCTGTCCTTTTATGATATGTTCTGTATTATGGTCACCTACTATGGTCCTAGAATATTGACGTGATCACAATCTCTGGCACTTTGCCATAGTGTCTGACTACATGTTAAGAACACACCCCAGAAAGTTTGCCCTTCATCAAATACTAACTAGGTCCTCCCCCCCTCTCTCCTGGGGGGGTCCGGGGGTGCCTCACTTCAACAGGTTTGTAGCCGGTGTCGCGCTGCGTGAACGCATGCCCGCGTTCGAACGCATGCTATGGCGTGCATGCCGCGGGAATGTGTTTCTGCGGCAGGCAGAGATTGAGACACCACTGGAGGACATTAACTCGGGAGATCCTGTGTACAAGTCGGTGTTTATTATCTTCTTCCAAGGAGATCAGCTGAAGACTAGGGTCATGAAGATCTGTGAAGGTAAGAAACTATCCTCTGTGGTGTAGTGGTTAGCACGATGGACTTCGGATTTGCAAGTTTGTGGTTCAAGTCCAAATTAAAGCATGAAATAGAGGGAACTGTAACTGCTAAGGTCTTATCGTCCCGAAATCGAAGAGAAGAGGATGTGAATATCGGAGTAACCAGCCGTTTCGAGAAGAAAGGCGGGAATCGAACCAGCTAACCAGTGCTTATAAGGCAGGTGTGTTACCCTACATAATAACTAGGCTGACTACTCTCTTCCTTCAGCGGTGTTTGTTTTGTACTCTGGCTTAAAATTTGAAGGCCTCAAAATGAAAAAGTAAAAGAGACATTTTCCGTCACCACAATCGAATTACCTAGCGTTATTCATCCTCCAGGGTTCAATTACCTAATTATCTCAATTTTTTTGTGGTAAAGCAGATCGAGGAGAAGAAGGAAGTTTGGTATGCTGACAGACATCTTAAGAGGAAGGACTTATGAACAAATGAAGAATGATGCCCAAGATCGAGAAAGCTGGAGAAGGTTCTGCTGAAACCTGTCATATGACAGATCTACTATTATATATAT